>NC_061122.1:189254327-189459253 GCF_002878395.1 Capsicum annuum
ATATGTATGTTTTGTACTGTAAATACATATCCAAATCTGTATGGCTATGTATTTTGTATATTTTTTGAATATGTGTATGTGATATACATATTTGTCTTTTCAAAATAAAAGTTAGAAATAAAAAAATAAAAAAATAAAAAAATAAAAAAATAAAAAAATAAAAATAGAAAAACAAAAAAAAAAAAAAGAGAAGTGAAAAAGAAAAAAAATTGAGTTTGAGCAGCTTGAAAAATTGATTTTGATCACTATATTGTTCGATCAGTTCAATTTACTATGCATTGCTTTTTTTCGAAATTCGCTTACAAAATATTTAAAAATAATTTAACAAAATAAATTATTAAATTGTACAACTTAATGAAAAATTGATTTTGACCATTCTAACGAAAAATCATTAATGATTCAAAATATTCAAAAATAATTTAAAGAAAAATCAATTTTAATCACTATATTTGAACGAAACATCTGTAATGGCTCAAAAAATTTAAACGAAATAACAGTAATGATTCAAAAAAAAAGAATTTTTTTTGATCGATTTCAAACAACTGACGAAATTTATATAAGAAAACAATATTATCATTAAATACCTTCAATAATAGTCATGGTTTAATTTGAATTTTTGAAGATATTAAACAGGAGAAGTTTCAATTGAATTTGATTTTGATTTTGATTCTTTTTGGGATGAAAACGATAATGTGAAACTGAAATTTGAATTTTGATTTCAGTTGGTAACAACTTACGGAAATCATGTTAATTAAGAGGTTTTAATGAAAAAGGAATCTCCACAATTAATTCATGACTAATTATACCATATTTAACTCAACTGATTTGAGTTAAATATGGACAATAAAATAATTTATATATGTATTTTTATACCCATGGACAGTTAAATATTCTCTTATTATATAAGAGGGAATTGGGCGGCTGAAGCAGGCTGCTCTTCGCCGATATGCCTACTTCAGCGACTTGCTTCGTGATTTTACCATATCATTCCTAATTAATTATTATAAGTTCTCTTATTATATAAGAGGGAGTTGGGTGGCTGAAGCAGGCAACTCTCCGTCTATATGCCTGTTTCAGCTGCTTGCTCCGTGAATTTTACTATATCATCCCTAATTAATTATTATAAGTTATTTAAATATTAAAATAATTAATAATATTTAATAAAAAATTAAAATAAATATTTATAATATGTCTGTTTTAGCTGCTTCAATCATAATTTTACTAAATATCACCCTGATTAATTATTATAAGTCATTCAAATATTAAAAAAAAATATTTAATAATGTAAAATAGATATAAAATGATAAGTTAACTCTTGAAATTTTAAATTAACTTCATGTCTTATATGAAGCCCACTTAAATTGGAATAGAAGACAGTTTTATAAATCACAATAATTAAAAATTTAAATTATTTTAAAAATATAATTTACTATCAATGCCACAAAAGTTTGAACAATGAGAGTAACATGTATTATTTGAAAATTACAAATTCTATTTGTGTTGTATAAATTGAAACAAAAAAATAACATATACTGGCCCGTGTTATCTGAAGATCAGTAATATATGATCATCGAATTTTGCTTTTCACACTCTTTATTAATTTATACATTTGTAGAGTTTAATTTTGATTGTGAATTAAATTTTTGAAATAAAATTTTATATTTCAATAATAAATCACAATAATTGATACTTTTAAAATATTTTAAGAATATATGCAAAAATTATCCTGAAAAATAAATTTATTTAAATTTTAAAATTCAAAAGATGTCACATTAATTGATATAATTATTATTATCATATTGATTTAGGATAGATGTAAGGCTCGTACTTTGCATGAGCTTCTTCTAACTAGTATATATATAATTAATTCAATTTTACAATATAGATGTTTAACTCTATTCAGTTTTACAAACACAATCAAATCAATTTTACAATATCTTAATTTTTAAGTTTCAAATATTGTTTAAATAAATAGGAGTTATGTCTAATTAATTTTGATTAATTAATTCTATCAAATTCAAACAAAATTAACTTCACTAATCCAAGCTCAAACTTCATCATGAACAAGTGCTTTGTGAATTATTATCCGATTCAAACTTATTTAGTTAAAACAATATATTTTGGTGCAACAATAGGTGCTTATCGTTAAATTTGATTCAGTTTCACACACACACACACGCGCATGCGAGTGCGCTCACACACACACACACACACACACACATATATATATATATATATATATTTGTAAGTTTCAAATATTATTCTTGATCAAGTGTTTTGAGATTTGTTATTTGATTCAAACTCATAATTTGTTACGACCCAAACTTTGGATCATGATGACACTTGTCGTGGCGTACCTAGACAAATAAGCCTATCACCCAAACTGATATAAAAGAGAAAAAAAAAAAATATCCCAAGGTAAGGCTTCTAGAATGAAGCCAAACCATATAAGTAACCATAATAATGTGAAAAGAACTTATCCAAAATAACAATCATGCCCAAAACCAGGTGACAATAGTGTAAGAACTACTAATATAATTCAAGAGTCAAATACATCAGAAAAATAATCACAAAGGAATAATATATGTCTCCGAATACTAATAAAGACATAACTAATATAGAAAGATAGAGGTGAACATCAAACCCATAAATGTCCAACCGCTACCTTGGAAGCTCCAACAATCGCCTGGGTCAAGCAAGCTGAGGCGCACTCAAGCTAGGACCTACACCGAAAGGGCGTAGAGGCATGAGTACGATCCACTTATACTCAATAGATATAATAGGCCGACCAAGCAAAGTAGTAAATAAAGTATACAAAACATACACTAAGGGCACATCCCCTGCAATTAGAAAATGTCCCACAACGGTAGCCCACACCGCTTGCACTAACAATTCTAATATATCACATATACACCAAAATAGAATACGAGTATGCATTATATCACATATAAGTTGCGCAAGGGGGAACATGCATATACAAGATCATCAAATACAAGTAAAAGAAGATAAGGCAATTACATAGATGACAAGTCAATACGACAATACAACACAATATAAACATAATAAAGTAAGTGCAATGTATATGATGATGATGATGATGATGCACAAGGTCATCGCACAACCTCCGAGATCGTCGGACAATCCTCGTATACATCTGCAGAGCTAAAACTTCCTGATGTAGGACCCATGTAGGGTTTGTCAACCCGTATACAATCCACATATCTCATATCTCCTTTTCGGTATATCCCTCGGAAAGGGTCTTATAAGGTGTTACAATATCTTCTCCCCAACATATCCCTCGGGGAAGATTTTAAAAAGGCGTTGTCAGTGTTTCTCAGATATTGCCATGGTGGTACCAATGTTTCATAAATGAGTATGATATGAGGATGCAATGATCACAACCAATCACTATGAGTATTTTTACAATCAACCATAATGATATATTTCCACAACCATATGAGCCAATATCCACTTATTATTTCAGTTTCATCCACGAATTTTCACATGTCTCATATGCCAATAAAGTATGAATGTAAGCAAAATACACCAATGGCACCATATTCAGCATCTTAACAACACAATTAACAACACAATACAATCATTCACATGTATTCAAGGCTATCAATATCCCATAGGACCCCACATGGTTACACATATCACATAATAACTCAATTTCGACAATTACATCACATATAGGCCCCCACATGGGTACAACACATAAATAGTTATTTTTCATGATTAGTTCCTACCCATAACATGTATTTTGTATTATCATTTACTACCCAGCCCAGTTCGAAAGAGTTAAGTCATAACCTACCTCAAAAGCTGAAACTGGTCTACTACACTCCGTACCCACGACCTTACTTTCTACGTATGATCTCGAACTCCACTAAAAATATAAAATATGAAATCTACGTGTCAAAAACAAAACTAACGACACTCATATTGACTACTTTTGATTCGGGGTCAAAACGACCCCCATAACGAATTTCGAAAAAGAAGGACAAAATTAGAACTTTACTTCAAAAACGTGTTTTCATATTTTTAGGAACCTACAACTAAAAATTCAAGTCAAATCGAGTTAAAAACGAGGTTCAAATCAAAGAAAAACCATTTTTGAGCTTTACCAGGTAAAATCTTTGAAATTCAGATTAAAATTAAGAATCGGAGTTGTTTTGAAGGTTAAATGGATGAAAAACTAGTGATTATAAGATAAAACATTATACAAGTGAAAAGAAGTAAAATTGAGATTTAAAATCAAGCCCTAAGATTTTTGGGGTTTTAAAAAATTAATCAAGAAATTATTAAGAAAAGGGTGAATTCTTACCTTAAATTCGTAATAAAACCAAGAAATAGATGTTAATCTAGCTATCCAAGCTTCCACAAGCTTCACTTTTAAGCTCCCACAATATTTTAGGATTTAACTCTCAAGAGACAAGATGAAAAATGAGCAAAACAAGCCCCAAAACTGGATAAATAGTGCAGTTTTTTCTGCACAGCTTTTGCAAAAAAACTTTTTTTTTTGGAAAAGCCCAATTCGGACTTCGATGGGGTGCCCAGGATTTGTTCGGAGTCCGATACATGCAAACAAACTATGCAACCATACTAAATTCGATGTTTCGGACGCGATGACAATTTCAGATTTTCAAAAAAATATCATTTTCATAAAGTTGACCCCCGAAACTCGAAAGCATAATTTACCAAATCGAGGGTCGAAATAAAATTTAAAAGCCGTAAAATCATACCAAACATGCTAACACCCTAAAATCAACATTTTAGATCTGTTGGTGAAGTCGAATTTTTCATCCGAGGCCGTTTCGATCAAATGTGGATCCCATACCCATATTTTTAATTTTTCAACTTTTTGATTAATAGGTCAAAATGAGCTTGGGTGCATCGGGACCCAAACCAAAGGTCTACCTAGCCTAAAATCGATATTCCGGAGCTGTTGGCTTAGTCCGTTTGTCCATCTATTTCACGGATCAAAAGATATCCACATAAGTCCAAAATAAGGCTCTCACAGCCATCAAAAATCACAATATCGCATATATGATACCAAAATGCATTGAAAATCATGTCAATCACTCCCACACCCCAGAAATATCATAATACAACTACATGGAGGGATAAAATAGTCCAATCACATAAAATCATAAATTTCACATATTTCATTAATTTTTTAGGTCGTCACATCATCCACCACTAAAAATATAGTTCGTCCTCAAACTAAGGCAAAGAAATACCTGAATCAATGAAGAGCTGAGGATAAGAACTACGCATATCAGACTCAACCTCCCAAGTAGCCTCATCGACAGGTCGATATCACCACTAAACCTTAGAAACAGGGATAATTTTAGAGTGCAATCGCTTAAAATCCCTAGCCAAAATGAAAATCATCTTCTCAACAAAGGACAATCGCTCATCTAACTGAACCGACTCCCAACGAATGACATGAGACTCATCAAGAATATAGCGACAAAGCATAGAAACATGAAAAACTAGATGAACAGCTAATACATCAGGGGGCAAATCCAACTTATAAGTCACATCACCAATAGTACGAAGGATCTCAAATGGACCAATATACCTGGGGATAAGCTTGCCCCTTTTCCCAAACCTCATTAAACCCTTCATGGGTGAAACTCAAAGAAAAACATGATCACCAACACCAAATCTCAAAGCACGAAGTCTGCGATCAACATATCACTTCTGCCTACTCTGAGCTGCTTTAAGTATATCCTGAATGACCCAAACTCTATCCAAAAACTTACAAAGCAAGTCCATACCTCGAGGTCTCACCTTTGAAATATCAAACCAACCCACTGGCGAGCGACAATGCCGACCATAAAATGCCTCAAAAGAAGCCATATTAATACTGGAATGGTAGCTATTATTATATTCAAACTCTGTTAAAGCCAAATGCTGCTCCCACTTCTACCAAAATCCATCACTAATGCGTGAAGCATATCCTCCAAAACTTGAATAGTTCGGTCTGACTAGCCATCAGTCTGGGGGTAAAATGGTGTGCTAAGATCAACCCGAGTACCTAACTCATCCTGAAAAGTCTTCTAAAAGTGAGATGTGAACACAGGACCTCGATCTGAATAATGGACATCAGTACACCATGAAGACGAACAATCTCATGAATGTAGATAAGGGCCAATCTCTCGGCACTGAATGAGACCTGAACCAAAATAAAATGAGTTGACTTGGTAAATCGATCTATGATAATCCAAACACTGTCAGAATCATGAGATATACGAGGCAAACTAGTCAAAGTCCATAGTGATTCGTTCCCACTTTCACTCGAGAATGGGTAACCTCTGAAGCAATTTACCAGGTCTCATATGCTGATAACATAAGCAACAAGCCACAAAATCCGCTATATCTCCCCTCATACCACCCCACTAGTAGTGCTACCTCAAATCACGATACATCTTAGTTACACATAGATGGATAGAATATCTGGAACAATGGGCCTTCTCCAAGATCAACCTAATCCAATCACCTACTCTCACCGCACAAACTCAGCCCCCAATTCTTAAAACTCCACCTGAATCAAGTGAGGATTCCTTATCCTCCCCACTCAATATATTATCTCGAATCAACCTCAATGTAATATCGTCAAACTAATGAGCTCAAATCTGCTCTATCAAAGAAGATCTAGTCTTCACAAATGTCAAAACACGCCCAGGTGTCAAAATATCAAGTCTAACCAGCTGGTTAGCTAAATATTGAACCTCTAAGTCCAAGGACTTCTCTTGGGTCAAAAGATGCTCCAAGCTACCTATGCTAGTCGACTTTCGGCTCAAGACATCCACAATTACATTAGCCTTGCCCGGATAGTAGAGAATAGTTAAGTCATAATCTTTAAGCAACTCAAGCCAAAAATATTACCTCATATTTAGATCTCGCTAGGTAAAGAAGTACTGAAGGCTACGATGATCTGAGAAGATCTCACAATAGACTCCATATAAGTAGTGCCTCCATAACTTTAAGACAAATACAATTGCACAGAACTCCAAATCATGCATAGGATAATTCTTCTCATGAGACATTAACTATAAAGATGGATACCCAATCACCTTGACCTCTTGCATCAATGCAACACCTAACCCAACACCTAAAGCATTACAAAAGACGGTAAAGCCCACGCTCTTCTTGGGTAAAGCTAAGATAAGAGCTGAAGTCAACAAATCCTTAAGCTTTTGAAAGCTCACATCACAAGCATTGAATCACTGAAAAGAAATTTTTTTTCTGGGTTAACTTTATCAATGGAGCTGCAATAGATGAAAAACCCTCAACAGAACACCAATAATAACCTTCCAAGACAATAAAACTCTGAATCTCGATGGGTGAAGTAGGTCTATCCCAATTACGAACCATGACAATCTTGGCTGGATCAACCATAATACTTTCCTTAGTTACCACATAACTCAAGAAAGAAACAGACTCCAACTAAAACTAGCACTTAGAGAACTTAGCATACAACTTTTCATCCCTCAATCTCTGAAGTACAATCCACAAATGCTCCTCATATTTAAACTCACCTTTGGAATAAATCAAGATATCATCAATAAATACAATAAGAAAGGAGTCGAGATACAATAAAAAAACCCAATTTATCAACTCCATGAATGTGGAAAGGGCATTGGTCAACCCAAAAGACATGACCAATAACTCATAATGACCACATCGAGTCCAAAAAGTTATCTTCAAAATATTCGAAGCTCTAATCCTCAACTGGTGATACCCGAAACTCAAATCAATCTTTGAAAACACCACAACACTCTGAAGTTAATCAAATAAATCATTGATGCGAGAAAGATGATACTCATTCTTAACCGTCACCTTATTCAACGTTCGATAATCAATACACATCCGTATAGACCCTGTTTTTTCTTCACAAACAAAACAGGAGTACCCAAGGTGAAACAATAGATTGGATAAATCCTTTTTCCAACAACTCCTGCAATTGATCCTTTAGTTCCTTCAACTCTGCTTGGTCCATCCTATAAGTAGGAATTGAAATGGGCTTGGTGCCCGGCTTAACATCAATACCGAAATCAATATTTTGATCCAAAGTCATACCAGGAAAGTACGTAAGGAACACATCCATAAACTTATGGACAACACAGATAAAATCTAAGAAAAAAGGTGAAACAATACTAGTGTCACAAATATGGGCCAAATAAGATAAACATCCCCTCTCAATCAATTTACGAGCCTGAACATAAGATATAATCCTCTTAGGATTCGAATAAAGTGCACTATTCCAAGCTGTCCTTGGTACACCAGCCAAAGCTAAAGTCACAGTCTTAGAAAAATAATCTAAGACAACATGATAAGGAGCCAACCAATCCTTACCCAAAATAATATCAAAACCGGCCATATCTAACACAAACAAGTCTATAAAAGTCTCACACCTGGTAAAAGTCACAACACAAGATCGATTCACCCAATCTACCACTAAAGAATCACCTACCAGGGTAGATACATGAATAGGCATAGAAAGAGGCTCACTAATAGAATCAAAACCCAAAGCAAAATACGCAGGCACATAGGAGAAAGTTGACCCGAGATCAAATAATAAAGATAGAAGTCTGAAACAAATGGGGATAATACCTGTAACCATAGCATCAGAAGCCTCTACCTCAGGTTTGGCCGGTATAGCATAACACTGACAACGACCATACGACCCCCACTGCGAGCTCCACCATTTTTTCCTCTCACACCTCTGGTAGAACCCCTACATCTCACAACTGGAATAGGAGTAGCTCAAATCACCCTACGAGAATAGTCCCTGGCCACATGGTTAATGTCATCACATACATAACAACCTCTATGAAAAGTCTTAATAAAAGAAGGTACAACTAGGCCTGAACGGCCACCTTAAGCTGCTGAACTAGGATATCCACCACCTGAACTCTGTAAAGCCACCACTGGCCTACCATGGTATCTACGAGAACCTCTAAAATCTCTGTCTCGAGAGGTTTGACTCCTCTACTCACCAAAATATCACTCCTTCTTGGCGCCTCCCTAAGATGCACCAAGAATACCCTTTGTCATCTTAGAGTGATCCACAATACTCTAAAAATAAGCCCCAAACACAACCATCTGAGACAAAGCCACCTGAAGAGAAATATCTAAACCCTTCATAAACTTCTAAATCTTCTCAGACTCGGTAGAAATGCTATCATAGAAATATCTAAAAAAGGCATGGAAGCGTGCCTCATACTCAATAACTGTCATAAAGCCCTGCTCCAAATGATCAAACTCGTCCCGCATACGGTCTCTCAAACTGAAAGGCATAAATCTTTCTACAAAAGCCTTAAGAAATTGATCCCAAGTCATCTTGAGAGAGTCATGGGGTCTACAACTGATAAACGACCTCCACTAATCTCTCTCCGCATCTCTTAACTGATAAGATATAGTATAAGCTATACCATCTGTGCAAAATGAGTGAAATGCAACTCAGAACACAAGGTATGAAAGAACTTCACATGATAAAGAATAAAATAAAAAAGTATCCTAAAGACGTCCTATAGCCTCTCGAAGATAGATACAGACGTCTACATACCGATCTGTGAGACTCTATTAGATATTTTGTTCTTACAATGTGGAGACCAATGAAACCAGGCTCTGATACCAATTTGTCACGACCTAAAAATGAGGGTCATGATGACACTTATCATGGCATACCTTGACAAGTAAGCCTATCACCCAAACTAATACAAAGAGAAAAAGACAAAAATATCCCAAGGTAAGGCTTCTAGAATGAAACCAAACAATATAAGTAAAGATAATAATACGAAAAGAACTTATCCAAAATACTAATTATGCCCAAAACCAGGTGTCAATAGTATAAGAACTACTAATACAATCTAGGAGTCAAATACATTAGAAAAATAACCACAAAGGAATAATATACGTCTCAGAATACTAATAAAGACATAACTACTATAGAAAGATAGAGGTGAACATCAGGCACATGAATGTCCAACTGCTACCTTGGAAGCTCCAGTCAAGCAAGCTGAGCCATACTTGAGCTAGGACCTGCTCCGAAAGGGTGCAGTAAGCATGAGTACGGTCCATTTGTACTCAATAGGTATCATAGGCCAACCAAGTAAAGTAGCGAATAAAGCATACAAAACATACACTAAGGGCACGTCATCTAAAATCAGAAAATATCCCATAACGGTATCCCACACCACTTGCACTAATAGTTCTAATATATCATATACACACTAAGATAGAACACGAGTATGCATTATATCACATATAAGTAGAATAAAGGGGAACATGCATATAAAAGATCATCCAATACAAGTAAAAGAAGATAAGACAATTACAAAGATGACAAGTCAATACAACAATGCAACACAATATAAATACGATAAAGTAACTATAATGTATATAATGATGATGATGACGATGATGCACGAGGTCGTCGCACAACCTCTAGGATTATCTCACAATCCCCGTATACACCTACGGAGCTAAAGATTCCCGACGTAGGACCCATGGGGGGTTCATCAACCCGTATACAATCTACATATCTCATATCTCCTTTTCGGCATATCTCTCGGAAAGGGTTTTATAAAGTGTTATAATAGCTCCTCCCCGACACATTCCACGGGGAGGATTTTAAAAAAGTATTGCCAGTGTTTCTCAGATGTTGCCACGATGGTACTAATATTTCATGAATGAGTATGATATGAGGATGTAATGCTCACAACTAATTACTATGAGTATTTTCACAATCAACCATAATGATATGTTTCCACAACCACGTGAGCCAATATCTATTCATTATTTCAGTTTCAAACACGAATTTTCACATGTCTCATATGCCAATAAAGTATGAATATAATCAGAATACACCAATGGTACCATATTAAGTATCTTAACAACACAATATAATTATTCACATGTATTCAAGGCTATCAATATCCCATAGGACCCCACACGATTACACGTATCATCTAATAACTCAATTTCGATAATTATATCATATATAGGCCCCCCACAGGCACAATACATAAATATTCATTATTTATGATTAGTTCCCACTAACATGCATTTTGTATCATCATTTACTACCCATCCCAGTCTGAAAGAGTTAAGCCATAACCTACCTCAAAAGCCGAAACTGGTCTGCTACACTTCGAACCCACGAATTTACTTTCCACGTACAATTTAAAACTTTACTAGAACATCAAATATGAAATCTACGCATCAAAATAAAACCAAAGGCACCGATATTGACTACTTTTGATTCAGGGTCAAAATGGCCCCCCCAACCCTTGTTTTCATAAAAGAAGGGCAAAATCAGAACTTTACTTCAAAAATGTGTTTTCCATATTTTTAGGTACCTATAGCTGAAACCCAAGTTAAATTGAGTAAAAAACGAGGTTCAAATTGAAGAAAAATAATTTTTGATCTTTACCGGGTAAGATCTTTGGAATTTGAATTAAAATTAAGAATCAGAGTTGTTTTGAAGGTTAAATTAATGAAAAACTAGTAATTATAAGATAAAATATTATTTAAGTGAAAAGAAGTGAAATTGAGGTTTAAAATCAAGCCCTAAGATTTTTGAGGTTTTGAAAAATTAATCAACAAATTATTAAGAAAAGGGTGAATTCTCACCTTAAATTCGTAATAAAACCAAGAAATAGATGTTAATCTAGCTATCCAAGCTTCCACAAGCTTCGCTTTTAAGCTCCCACACTATTTTAGGACTTAACTCTCAAGAGACAAGATGAAAAATGAGCAAAACAAGCACAAAAACTGGATAAATAGTGCAGTTTTTTCTGCACAACTTTTGCCAAAAAACTATTTTTTTTGGAAAAGCCCAATTCGGACTTCGACGGAGTGCCCAGGATTCGTTCGGAGTCTGATACATGCAAAAAAACTATGCAACCATACTAAATTTGACGTTTCGAACGCGATGACGATATCGGATTATCAAAAAAAATCCTTTTCATAAAATTGATCCCCGAAATTTGAAATCATAATTTTTTAAATTGAGGATTGAAATGAGATTTAAAAGACGTAAAATCATACCAAATATGCTAACACCCTAAAATCGACATTTCGGATCTGCTGGCAAAGTTGGATTTTTCATACAAGGTTGTTTCGATCAAATGTGGGTTCCATGCCTATATTTCCAATTTTCCAACTTCCGATCAATATGTTGAATGAGATTGGGTGCACCGGACCCAAACCAAAGGTCTACATAGCCTAAAATTAATATTCCGGGGCTGTTGGATCTCTCCGTTCGATCATCCATCACACGAATCAATAGATATTCATATAAGTCTAAAATAAGGCTTTCGAAGCCATCAAAAACCTCAATATCGAATTAATGATACCAAAATGCATCGAAAATCATGTCAATCACTCCCACACCCCAAAAATACTATAATGCAACTATGGAGAGGGGTAAAACAGTTAAATCACATAAAATCATAAATTTCACATATTTTATCAAATTTTTAGATCGTTACATGATTAATCACTACTAAAATAAAATAAAATTTAAGCATGGAATTAATAAATTCACAAAAATTTAATTGTTCTCAATTAGGAGGAAAATTGATAAATTCACAAAATTTTCCCTCTAATTATATTTAACTAATAAATCAAATTTTAAAGGAATCAACATATAATTAATAATACAAAAATCAAAATAAAAGTAAAAAATTTTCCCTCCAAACTTTTTTCCTCTAAGTTTATGCCTAAATCATCTCATTAAATTGATGAATTCAGAAAAATTTATCTCTAATTTTAATAAAAACAGATACATTTTTCCTCCAAACTTTTTTTCTATAATTATGTTATACCTAAATTAGCTCATTCTTTTCCCATTTTAATAAGTCAAAAACCTAAAATGCTGTAACGACGTAAAAATTTGATGAAATATGTGAAATTTGTGATTTTATATGATTTGACTATTTTACCACTTTCGTAGTTGCATTATGATTTTTCTGGGGTGTGAGAGTGATTGGCATGATTTTCAATGCATTTTGGTATCATTTATGCAATATTGTGGTATTTGATGGCTTCGAGATCCTTATTATGAACTTATGTGAATATCTTTTAATCCGTGTGACGGATGACCAAACGGACTGCGCCAGCAGCTCCAGAATATTGATTTTAGGCTGGATAGAGCTTTAGTTCGGATTCCGGTGCACTCGAGCTCATTTTGACCTATTGGTCGGAAAGTTGAAAAATTAGAAATATGAGTGTGGGACCCATATTTGATCGAAACAACCTCGGATGGAAAATTCAACTTTGATAGGAGATTCAAAATTTTGATTTTAGGGTGTTAGCATATTTGGTATGATTTTACGGCTTTTAAATCTCATTTCGATCCTCAGTTTGGAAAATTATAATTTCGAATTCCGAGGTCAACTTTGTGAAAACGACATTTTCTTGAAAATCTGATATCTCCATCGCATTTGGAATATCGAATTTAGTGTGGTTGCATAGTTTGTTTGCATAAATCGGACTCCAAACGAATCCCGGGTACCCCATCGAAGTCCATTTTGACTTAAGAAAAAAAATCTGCACAGCTATTGCAGAAAATCTGCAATAAATAGCAGATTTTTCACCCTTTTTGGCCCATTTTACTCATTTTCATTTTGACTCTTGGGAGTTAAACCCTAAAATAATATGGAAGTTTAAAAGTAAAGATTGTGAGAGCTTGAGAAGCTAGATTAACACTTTTTTTTTTAAAATTTTATCACGGATTAAAAGTAAGAATTCACCCCTTTCTTAGTAATTTCTTGATTAATTTCTCAAAACCCTAAAAGTCTTAGACCATAATTTTAAACCCAATTTTACTTTTTTCACTTGAATACTATTTTTATCTTACAATTACTAGTTTTTTTTTATCAATTTAACCTTTAAAATAACTCTGATTCTTGATTTTAACCCGGATTTCAAAGAATTTACTCAGTAAAGCTTTAAAATGGTTTTTCTTCAATTTGAACCCCGTTTTTGACTCGATTTAACTTGATTTTTAAACTGTAGGTTCCTAGAAATATGGAAAACATGTTTCTGAAGTAAAATTTTGATTTTGCTCTTCTTTTTCGAAAACCCATTTTGGAGGTCCATTTTGATCCCGAACCAAAAGTAGTCAATATGAGTGTCGTTGATTTTATCTTGACGCGTAGATTTCATATTTGATATTTTTAATGGAGTTTGTGATTGTTCGTGAAAAGTAAGGTCGCGGGTTCAAGTATAGCGGGTCGATTTCGGCTTTCGAGGTAGTTATGGCTTAACTCTTTCAGACTGGGCTGGGTAATAAACGATGATACAAAATGCATATTAAGGGTGGGAACTAATCATGAAATATGACTATTTATATTTTGTTCCTGTGTGGGGGCCTATATGTGATGTAATTGTTGAAATTGAGTTATTATTTATATGTGTGACCGTGTGGGATCCTATGTGATATTAATAGCCTTGAATACATGTGAATAATTATATTATGTTGTTAATATGCTTAATTTGGTACTATTGGTGTATTGTGATTATATTCATACTTTATTTGGCATATAAGACATGCAAAAATTTGTGGATAAAACTGAAATAATGAGTGGATATTGGCTCACATGGTTGTGGAAATATATCATTGTGGTTGATTGTGAAAATACTCATTGTGATTGGATGTGAACATTGCATCCTCATATCATACTCATTCATGAAATATTGGTATCATTGTGGCAACATCTAAGAAACATTGACTACATCTTTTTAAAACTCTCCCCGAGGAATGTGCCGAGGAGGAGATTTTGTAACACCTTATAAAACCCTTTCCGAGGGATGTGCTATAAAGAAGATATGAGATATGTTAATTGTATACAGGTTGATGAACCCCCCATGGCTCTTACATCGGGAAGCCTTAGCTCCATAAGTGTATACGGGGATTGTATGACGATCCTGGAGGTTGTACGATGACCTCGTGCATCATCATCATCATCATATATATTCCACTTAATTTATTGTGTTTATGTTGTGTTGTATTGCCATGTTGACTTGTCATCTATGTATTTTTCTTACCTTCCTTTACATGTATTTGATGATCTTGTAACTATATGTTATCTCTTGTTCTATTTGTATGTCACATAATGTATACTTGTGTTTTATATCTTGGTGTATTATTGTAATATATGTGATATACATTAGAACTGTTAGTGCAAGCGGTGTGGGCTACTGTAGTGGGATATTTTCTGATTGCAGGTGACGTACCCTTAGTGTATATTTTGTATGCTTTATTTACTACTTTGGTTGGTCGGCCTATGGTACCTATTGAGTATAAGTGGATCATACTCATACTTACTGCGCCCTTTCGGTGCAGGTCCTAGCTCGAGTGTGCCTCAGCTTGATTGACTCGGGCGATTGTTGGGGCTTTCAAGGTAGTAGTTGGACATTCATGTGTTTGAATTTCACCTCTATCTTTCTATAGTAGTTATGTCTTTATTAGTATTCAGAGATAGTTCTTATTCCTTTGTGGTTATTTTTTCGATGCATTTGACTCTTGGATTGTATTAGTAGTTCTTACACTATTGACACCTGATTTTGGGCATGATTGGTATTTTGGATAAGTTCTTCCGCATTATTATGATTACTTATATGGTTTGGCTTTATTCTAGAAGCCTTATCGTGGGATATTTCTGTCTTTTCTTCTTTTCATATCAGTTTGGGTGGTAAGCTTACTTATCAAGGTATGTCGCGACAAGTGCCATCATGACCCTCATTTTTGGGTTGTGACAAATTGGTATAGAGCAACCAGGTTTCATTGGTCTCAATGGTGTAAGAATTGAATGTCTAATAGAGTCTCATGGATCGGTACGTAGACGTCCGTATCTATCTTTGAGAGGCTATAGGATGTCTTTAGGAAACTTCTCTTATTTATTCTTTATCATGCAAAGTTCTTTCATACCTTATGTTCTGAGTTGTGTTTTACTCTTTCTACGTAAATGGAGTTTCTTATGCTACTATCAGTTGAGAGATGCTGTAAGAAATTAGTGGATTTTATTTGTCGATTGTAGGCTTATAGATGATCCTGAGTTGTCATGGGATCAGTTTGTTGATGCCTTTCTGGAGAGATTTGTGCCTTTCAGTTTGAGAGAGTGTATGCGAAATGAGTTTGATCATTTGGAATACGGTTCCATGACAGTTGTTGAGTATGAGGCATGATTTCATGCCCTGTCTAGATATTCTTATGATAGTATTTCCACTGAGTTTGAGTATATACGAAGTTTGTATAGGGTTTGGATGTCTCTTTTTAGTTAGCTACGTCTCAGATGATAGCGATTAGGGATTCTTTTTAGAGTATTATGGATCATGCTAAGATGACAGAGGGTATTCTTAGTACATCTCAGGGAGGCACTAAAACGGTGCGTCAGTTTGGTAAGTTCAGGAGTTGGACCTCTCGAGGTAGAAATTTTAGAGGTTCTCGTGGATATTATGGTAGGCCAGTGCATGTGACTTTATAGAGTTCAGCTGGTGGATCTTCTAGTTTTGTAGTTCAGGGTGGCCATTCGGGCTCAGTTGTACTTTCTCTTATTGAGACTGGTCGTAGAGGTGTCTATGTGTGTGATGAGATTTTCCATGTGGCCAAGAACTATTCTTGCTGTGTGTTTAGTGCTACTCCTATTTTAGTTGTGAGAGGTAGGGGTTCTACCAAATATGCAATAGGTAGATATAGTAGAGCCCGTGATGGTGGTCATGGGCCCACTCGACCAATTGGTAGTCATAGATAGTGTTATGCTATACCAGCCAGACCTGAGGTAGAGGCTTCTAATATTTTGATTACAGGTATCATCCCCATTTGTTTCAGACCTGCATCTGCATTATTTGATCCCAGATTGACTTTCTCCTATGCATCTATGTATTTTGCTTCAAGTTTTGATTCTGTTACCGATCCTCTTTCCATGCCTATTCGTGTATCTACCTCGATGGGTGATTCTTTAGTTGTGGATCGGGTGCATTGATCTTGTGTTGTGAGTTTTGTCGGGCGTGAGACTTTGATAGACTTGCTTGTATTAGACATAGTCTATTTTGATGCTATTTTGGGTATGGATTGGTTGGCTCCTTCTCATGTTGTTCTAAATTGTTATGCCAAGACTGTGACTTTAGCTTCGTTGGGTGTGCCAAAGATAGCTTGGATGGGTACACTTCATTCGAGTCCTAAGAGGATTATATCTTATGTTCAGGCTCGTAATTGGTTGAGAGGGGATGTTTATATTACTTTGACCATATTCGTGACACCAATGTCATTTTGCCTCCTTTCTTGGATTCTGTCTATGTCGTTCGTAAGTTTATGGATGTGTTTTCTACAGACTTTCCTAGTATGCCTTCGGATCAAGATATTGATTTTATTATTGATATTGAGTCGGGCACCAAGACCATTTTTATTCCTCCTTATAGGATTGCCCCAGTAGAGCTGAAGGAATTGAAGGATTAATTGCAGGAGTTATTGGATAAGAGATTTATTTGACCTAGTATTTTACCTTGGGGTGCGCCTGTCTTGTTTGTAAAGAGAAAGGATAGGTCTATACGGATGTATATTGATTATCGACAGTTGAATAAGGTGATGGTTAAGAATAAGTATCCTCTTCCTCGCATCAATGATTTGTTTGATCAACTTTAGGGTGCGGCGGTGTTTTCAAAGATTGATATGAGGTTCAGTTATCACCAATTGAGGATTAGAGCTTTGGAGATTCCAAAAATATCTTTTCGAACTCGATATGGTTATTGTGATTTCTTGGTCATGTCTTTTAGGTTGACCGATTCCCCTGCCGCATTCATGGAGTTGATGAACATGGTGTTTCGATTATATCTTGACTCCTTTGTTATGGTATTTATAGATGATATCTTGGTTTATTCCAAGAGTGATGTTGAACATAAGAAGCATTTATGGATTGTGCTTTAGACATTGGGAGATGAAAAGTTGTATGCTAAGTTCTCTAAGTGCGAGTTTTGGTTGGAGTTAGTTTTTTTCTTAGATCATGTGATGACTAAGAAAGGTATTATGGTTTATCCAACTAAGGTTGCAGCGGTTCGCGATTGGGCTAGACCTACTTCGCCCACCGAGATTCGGAGTTTTACTGGCTTGGCCGGGTATTATTAGTGTTTTGTTGAGGGTTTATCTTTCCTTGCAGCTCCGTCGACCAAGTTGACTTAGAAGAAGAATTACTTCCAGTGGTATGATGTTGTGAGACAAGCTTTCAAAAACTCAAAGATTTGTTGACTTCAGCTCTTATATTGGCTTTTCCCAAGGAGGGCGCGGGCTTTATTATCTTTTGTGATTCTTCAGGTGTTAGGTTAGGTGTTGTGTTGATGCAGGAGGGCAAGGTAATTATGTATGCGTCTCGTCAAGATTGGAGACTCATGAAAGGAATTATCCTACCCATGATTTGGAGCTATGCACAATTATGTTTGCCTTGAAGTTGTAGAGGCACTACTTGTATGGATTTCGTTATGAGGTCTTCTCAGATCATCGTAGTCTTTAGTACTTCTTTACCAGTGAGATCTTCATATGAGGCAGAACCATTGGCTTGAGTTGCTTAAGGATTATAACTTGACTATTCTCTACCATCAGGGCAAAACTAATGTAGTTGCGGATGAATTAAGCTAAAAGTCGACAAGCATGGGTAGCTTGGCGCATCTTTTGACCCAGGAGAGGTTTTTGGCCTTAGAGATTCAGTTTTTAGCTAACCAGATGGTTAGGTTTGATATTTCGACACCTGGATGTGTTTTGTCATATGTGAAGGTTAGATTTTCTTTGATGGAGCAGATTCGAGCTCATCAATTTGATGATATTAAATTGAGGTTGATTCGAGATAACATGCTGAGTGGGGAGGTTAAGAAAGCCTCACTTAATTCAGATGGAGTTTTGAGGATTGGGGGCTGAGTTTATGTGCCGAGAGTGGTGATCGAATTAGATTGATCTTGAAGGAGGCCCATTGTTTTAGATATTCTATCCATCCAAGTATGACTAAGAGGTATCATGATTTAAGGAGACACTACTGGTGGAGTGGTATGAGGCGAGATATAGCAAATTTTGTGGCTCGTTGCCTATGCTGTCAGCAGGTGAAGGCTGAACATATGAGGCTTGGTGGATTGCCTCAGAGGTTACCCATTCCCGAGTGGAAGTGAGAATGGATCACTATGGACTTTATAACTAGTTTTCCTCGTACATCTCATAGTTCTGACAATGTTTGGATCATCGTGGATCGATTGACCAAGTCAACTCATTTTATTTTGATTTAGGTCTCATTCAGTGCTGAGTGGTTGGCCCGTATCTACATTCGTGAGATTGTGCGTCTTCATGGTGTGCCGGTGTCCATTATTTCAGATCGAGGTCCTGTGTTCACATCTCACTTTTGGAAGACTTTTTAAGATGAGTTGGGTAATTGGGTTGATCTTAACATAGCATTTCACGCCTAGATTGATGCCAGTCAGAGCGGACTATCCAGGTTTTGGAGGATATGCTTCACACATGCGTGATGGATTTTGGTGGCCAGTGGAAGTAGCATTTGTCTTTAGCAGAGTTTGCATATAGTAATAGCTACCATTCCAGTATTGATAAAGCTCCTTTTGAGCTGTTGTAAGGTAGGTGTTGTCGCTCCCCAGTAGGTTGGTTTGATGTTTCTGAGGTGAGACCTTGAGGTATGGACTAGCTTCGTGAGTCTTTGGATAGGGTCCGGGTCATTCAAGATAGACTTAGAGCGGTTCAAAGTAGGCAGAAGTGTTATGCTGATCCTAGACTTCATGCCTTGAGATTTGGTGTTGGTGATCGTGTTTTGCTTCGAGTTTCACCCATAAAGGGTGTGATGAGGTTTTGGAGGAGGGGCAAGCTTAGCCTCAGGTATATTGGTCCATTTGAGATTCTTCGGACTGGTGGTGATGTGGAATATGAGTTGGATTTGCCTCTTGATCTATCAGTTGTTCTCCAGTTTTTCATGTTTCTATGCTTCGCCGTTATATTCTAGATGAGTCCCATGTCATTCATTAGGAGTGGATTCAGTTAGATGAACGGCTGTCCTTTGTTGAGGAGTCAGTTTTTATTTTGACTAGGGATGTTAGTGTAACACCTCAAATCTGGTACCCGAAATACTACACGGTGCTCATGATCCCGAAGGACCACAAGCTAACCCATGACTAATATCTGTACTTGTATACTACATGATATACTATATAAATGTGGAAACATGAACTGAAAGGCCATAAGGTTCAAAACTGTAACATAACATCTAGGATGGGGTATAAATACCCAAAACAAAACTGTCTAAACATGATAGTCTAAACATGATAGTCTGAAAAGCCTCTAACTAACTGAACTGTCTGAATAAGGAGTTGATGGGACATGTCCCCAACTAACTTCGACTACTGAAATGACTAAGTACTGAGATAATGAAATAATAAATCATATCATCCTCGGTTGATGAGGACTTACTACTGATATCTGGAATATACTAATGCTCCGGAGCTCGTGTCTCTGAACCTATGGTATAAGACACCATAGCGCAAATGTGTCAGTACTTTGAATGTACTGGTATGCATGTGAGCTAGGCTGAATGCATGGGGTTTATATGCATGAACAATACTGACTAACTGACTAACATAAACGTGAGAATACATGCATGAATACATAGTAACTATATCTAAGATTGTGATAACATAAAATTACTGATAACTAATCATGACTAATAATCGAGTTTTGATGACTGATATAACTAATAACATGAGTGACTATATCTGACAGTTCTGAATCTAATGAAACTAGCTGAGTTTCGAACTGTTCTAAGTTGACTGTATCTGACAGTCCTGAATTCTGTAGAACTATCTGAGTTCTATTATTGAGACTAAATGACTGTGTCTGATAGTCCTGAATTCTGTAACTGAAACTATGGGAAGTAGTTATCTAACCGACATGCCCTAAATAACGTATTATAGCTGAGTTGAGTTCCAATCTGTAACCCCAATTAGAAGGGTATCTATACCGCGCCACTAGTAAGGACAAGCTGTGGGTGACCCTCATCTAATAGTGTCCCCTAAAGGAGAACGGTGGGACCCTCATCTGATAGTGTTTATCCACCTCATCAACTCTCATCTGATAGTGTTGATGTCTCAACCTATGCTGGCTACATAGTTCTGGAAGGCAAGGATGACTTCTAAGAATCACACCCTCATCTGACAGTGTGTGTTCCCATTCCTGGGTTCACTCGGTGCTAATTCCTACTCCCATCTGAACAGACACTGAACATGGATTATTGAACTGAATTAACTAAATTAGCTAAATTCCTTTGACTGACAAAATATTACTGAGATCTGATAACTGACTGAGATTATGGAGATTACTTAGTTTTTTCTGAGTCATGAGACTGATTGAATTCTACTGAACCTGGCTAGACTGAGAGTATCTTGAAACATGACACTGATTCTAGGCATACAACTATATTTTTTGGGTACAAGTACCCCCAAGACTCGATGGAAGAAAACTGACAAGGCATGACATTCTTGAATACATGACTAACATCAATAATCCATAAAACAATAATTAAAGACATTTCATGGGCATTTGATTATCATAGCTTGATACATGAATAAGATAGCATGTATACATAGCATAATTTCATAAGGCTAACTCATGAACAATCCAACAACAATTTCAATACATAAGAATAACATGGAAGTCATTTTGGATCTCAATTTAGCTATAGTGCATAATTTCTATCCTCCTAGGTATTTTATCAAACACCTTACATGCACAACTTAAGGCATGGGTGAAATCATCAAATTTCACAAATCATAAACCATCAATTTCATGGATTTCAATTTATATGCTAACGTAGTTTTCATAATTTCACATAGGGATCCCAACATGGGAATCAATCAACAACCATCACATAACTTGAGCAACCCACAACATAATAATCATGATTCATAATTTAAAATAGGGTTCTTGAGCTTTATGGATGAAAGAAATCCATAAATCAACACAACACATACCTTAGTTCTTGATTTAGCGAAGATTGATGGAGAGATTTTCTTGAAATTGAATCCCCAATTGCAACCCTAGCTTGTTCTTGAGAGAAATTAGTATATTTTGGGTGAAAAATGGCTAAATCACGTGTTATTGGGTTTAAATAGGGGTGAAAAATTAACCCTTTTAACCCTGGACGTGTCTTTTAAATTTAGTGAAATTTTTTTGAATTGTACCCTTGGTGCGGTGCAGCGTTATCGCGCCGTATCATTGGAATTTGACAACTGGAAAATTGAGGGATGGCGCGACGCAGAGCCATCGCGTTGCCACTTCATTTGCTACCTGGATGTTTGGTGCGATGCACCACTTCGCGGACCCCTACTGTTATTTGACAATTGCCATTTTGTCCTGTGGTACGGTGCGCCACTGACTAATATGGCACTGTTTTACGACGAAAACTTGAAATAGTCATAACTTCTTACCGGTTATTGGATTTAGGCGAATCTTATATCGATGAAAAGCTTATTGAATTTCTCATATGACAAAAAGTGAAAATCTTACTAATTCCTCATGAAATAAACACCATTCAATTTGGAAGCTAATACTTTACATTCTTGGGATGAAATTTGTTAGAAAACTTTGGGGTATTACAGTTAGGCAGTTGCGCTTTAGAGTGATCCTTGTGGTTCAGGTCCAGTGGAAACATCGACCTGTAGATGATGATACTTGGGAGGTTAAGTCTGATATGCATAATTCCTATCCCAACTTTTCATTGATTCAGGTATTTCCTTGTCTTAGTTCGAGGACAAACTAGATTTTTAGCGGTGGATGATGTAACGACCTAAAAATTTGATGAAATATATAAAATTTGTGATTTTATGTGATTTGACTATGTTACCCCTTTTCGTAGTTGTATTATGATATTTTTGGGGTGTGGGAGTGACTGGCACAATTTTTGATGCATTTTGGTATCATTTATGCAATATTGTGGTTTTTGATGGCTTCGAGAGCCTTATTTTGGACTTATGTAGATATCTTTTGATTCGTACGATAGATGGCCGAACGGCCTGTGCCAACAGCTTCATAATATCGATTTTAGACTAGGTAGACCTTTGGTTCAGGTCCCGGTGCACTCGAGCTCATTCGACCTATTGAGTTGAAAAATTGGAAATATGGGTGTGGGACCTACATTTGATCGAAACGACCTTGAATGGAAAATCTGACTTCGGCAGCAGATCCGGAATGTTGATTTTAGGGTGTTAGCATATTTGGTATGATTTTACGGTTTTTAAATCTCATTTCAACCCTCGATTTGAAAAATTATAATTTCGGATATCGGAGGTCAACTTTGTGAAAACGAATTTTCTTGAAAATCTGATATCGCCATCGCGTTTGAAACGTCGAATTTAGTATGATTGCATAGTTCGTTTGCATAAATCAAACTCCGAACGAATTTCGGGCACCTCGTCGAAGTCCATTTCGGCTTAAAGGAAAAAAATCTGCACAACTATTGCAGAAAATCTGCAATAAATAGCGATTTTGCTCATTTTCATCTCAGCTCTTGTGAGTTAAACTCTAAAATAGTGTGAGAGCTTGAGAAACTAGATTAATACCTTTTCTTAGTTTTATTACGGATTAAAGGTAAGAATTCACCCTTTTCTTAGTAATTTCTTAATTAATTTCTCAAAACTCCAAAAATCTTAGAGCATGATTTTAAACCCAAAATTTACTCCTTTCACTTAATAATATTTTTATCTTATAATTACTATTTTTTCATCAATTTAACCTTTAAAACAACTCTGATGCTTGATTTTAACCCGGATTTCGAAAATTTTACCTGGTAAAGCTCAAAAATAATTTTTCTTTGATTTGAACCCCGTTTTTAACTCGATTTTACTTGAATTTTCAGCTGTAGGTTTCTAAAAATATGGGAAACATGATTTTGAAGTAAAGTTTCAATTTTGCCCTTATTTTTTGGAAACTTATTTTGGGGGTCCGTTTTGACCCTGAACTAGAAGTAATCAATATGGGTGTCGTTGGTTTTATATTGACACGTAGATTTCATATTTAATATTTTTAGTGGAGTTTGGAACTATTCGTGAAAAGTAAGATCGCGGGTTCAAGTGTAGCGGACCGATTTTAGCTTTCGAGGTAGGTTATGGCTTAACTCTTCTAGACTGGGTTGAGTAGTAAATGATGATACAAAATGCATGTTAAGGGTGGGAACTAATCATGAACAATATCTATTTATGTGTTGTGCTCGTGTGGGGGCCTATATGTGGTGTAATTATCGAAATTGAGTTATTATGTGATATGTGTGACCGTGTGGGGTCCTATGTGATATTAATAGCCTTGAATACATGTGAATAATTGTATTGTGTTGTTAAGATGCTTAATATGGTACCATTGATTTATTATGATTATATTCATACTTTATTTGGCATATGAGACGTGAAAATTCGTGGATGAAACTGAAATAATGAGTGGATATTGGCTCACATGGTTGTGAAAATATATCATTGTAGTTGGTTGTGAAAATACTCATTGTGATTGGTTATGAGAATTACATCCTCATATCATACTATTCATGAAACATTGGTACCACCGTGGCAATATCTGAGATACACTAGCAACACTTTTTTTAAAACCCTCCCCGAGGAATGTGCCGGGATGAGATATTGTAACACCTTATAAAACCCTTTATGAGGGATGTGCCAGAAAGGAGATATGAGATATGTGTATTGTATATGGATTGACGAACCCCCCATGGATCCTACGTCGGGAAGCCTTAGCTCCGTAGGTGTATACAGGGATTGTACAACGATCTCAGAGGTTGTGAGACGACCTCGTGCATCATCATCATATACATTGTATTTACTTTATTGTGTTTATGTTCTGTTGTATTGCCATGTTGACTTGTCATCTATGTATTTGTCTTACCTTTCTTTACACGTATTTGATGGTCTTGTATCTACATGTTCTCTCTTGTTCTATTTATATGTGATATAATGTATACTTGTGTTCTATATCTTGGTGTGTTGTTGTAATATATGTGATATACATTAGAATTGTTAGTGCAACCGGTGTGGGCTACAGTTGTGGGACATTTTCTGATTGCAGGTGTCGTGTCCTTAGTGTATATTTTGTATGCTTTATTTACTACTTTGCTTGGTCGGCCTACGATACCTATTGAGTACAAGTGGACCGTCCTCATGCCTACTGCGCCTTTTCGGTGCAAGTCCTAGATCGAGTGCGCCTCAGCTTTATTGACACGGATGATTGTTGGAGCTTCCAAGGTAGCGGTTGGACATTCATGCATTCGAAGTTCACCTCTATCTTTCTATAGTAGTTATGTGTTTATTAGTATTTGGAGACAGTTATTATTCCTTTGTGGTTATTTTTCTGATGCATTTGACTCTTGGATTGTATTAGTAGTTCTTATACTATTGACACCTGGTTTTGGGCATGATTGGTATTTTGGATAGGTTCTTTCTGCATTATTATGATCATACTTAGACTTCTTTCGCAGATAGTAGAAGCATACATCAATTTGTTGCATTACAAAAAAATATTCATATTTAAAAGTAAATAATAAAATTAAAACTCAAAGTATCACATATGTATATATCATATACATATATTAGAACATATAAAATAAAAGCATATGTATATAAGAATATACATATTCAACTACATCATAATATGCATTTATATATGTATATCCAAAATATACATATTCAACTACATCATAATAAGCATTTACAAATATAAATATGTAACACTGCAATAAGTTTTATTTCAATATACAACTTATTCACATAATAGTACATGACTTACCTTATCTGACCATGATTGGCCAGGAGTACCCATAATGTAGAACCAATTCTTATTTTCCACAGATGAAAGTCCAAAATTAATAACTGACATTCTGGACTTGCCCTTCTTATAATTTTCTTCTTTGGTGTTCCTGTTTAGCCATTAAACATAATGATTCATCATTAACATAAATTTATATTTAAATATTATTACAATTAAGTTGTAACCTATATACCTCTTCGATTGAAATTAAATAAGGTCCAAAGAAGTCCACTTCAAAAACTTGTTGGTAACCTTAGTGTCGTTTATATCATTAATCAGATGAGATACGAATGGATGCTTCTGATTGAATATTTTTCGCTGTCCTTCTGTGCTTCCTTTATTGTTAAAATATGAAAAGTATGAAAACATAATTAAATACCAAAAATGATATAGTAGATATAATTATACTACTGAACTCAAAATACAATTATATGTCAAAATAATGGCACAAATGTATTTATAATATACATCTGCAAGTTACAATACAAAATATATACATAAATGTAGCATATGTATTTTGTGTATACATCACTGGTACATATTTAAGTTATCAAACAACAAAATTTAAACATTGTCATCATCTCATGAATAACAAATACATCTGAGCAGAAGAAAAAACAAATATTAGCAATACAAAACCTAACATACATATCTAACCAGTAAACAAATACATTTCATATGATTCTAAGCTAACTAAAAACTTATGTATTTTAATTATTCAGAATTGTTCCAAATAACCTACTTGTCATAATCAAATTCTAATGAATAACAAAAACAACTTAACATGTCTTAAACTTTAGTAATCAAAACAAATACATATCTAAAGTTTATCATGTCAAAAAAGTGCCACTAATGTATTGTTGCATATTTACATAATACATATCTACTATTTACAAAATACATGTTGAATTTACATTACAATATATACATATGTATTTTACGAATACAAGAGTGGTCCAAATTTAAGTTACAAAAAAACAAATAGAACTAAACATCAAATATAAACCTCCTCAGTGACAAATACAAAAATCTTACACATATATTAAATACTTAAACAAAATAATCATTGTATAAAATACAAAATCATACTTCTTAGCCATTAAAAAAAACAAGAAATTACTTTTTTTAATATACAAAGTAAACAAAGTTGGTAACCATATAATATATGTTAGTGTACTAACCAGCTGCTGAACCAAAATTCATTGTGAATGGTGACTCTTTAAATCTAGATGGTAGCTTAATCCTTGAGACATGCATAGACAATTCTTGTGCTTTATTTGTCGGTGAATGTACAATTATACTTATTTCTTGATTCACATACGTATTAAGACTCGATTAAAGCTCATCAGGAATCGTGACTTGTGAGTCTGGTAAATTTTGTTCAGATTTTCTTTCTTCAGTTACTGCTTCATGAATGTGGACTGGAGTCTGATTTCGCTGATCCAAATTTGATTTATCCACATTATGTTCTGATGGATTTATAATCTTTTCTGCATCACATTCTTTGTCCTATATTTAATGTATAAAAATGTTATAATGTTGCAACAGTAGCAAAATAAATAAAAGCAGACAATGCTATCCTGGACTCATCTTTTGATGATTTATTTTTATTCATTTCTACAGGATAATCTTCTGATGTGTTTACAATCTTTTCTACATCACATTCTTTGTTTTGTATAAAATGTATAAAAATATTATAATATTGCAAGTAGCAAAATAAATAAAAGCAGATAGTGCTACTTTGGACTGATTTTTTTGTTGATTTATTTTCATCCATTTCTGCAGGATAATTTATGTTCTGTATAAAATATATAAAAATCTTTGTATGTTAAATTTACAGCAAAAATAAAATGCAAACAATGCACATATTTAGCGTACCTTGGACTCATCTTTTGCTGATGTATTCACAGTCGTTTCTGCAGCACCTTCGGTGTTCTATATAAACTGTAGAAATATCTTATAAATGTAAGACATTATCAAAAGAAATGAAGGCGTAGAATGCAAATACCTTAGACTCATCTTCAACTCTCAAATTGAATTTTATGAAATCAAGATTAATGCTTCTGAGCACCTCATCTGGAAATGAGAATTGAGAATCTGATATATATGCTTTCCCAATATTATCATCAATCGGTTTTGTGTTCTACACAACATGTTGATACAAATTAATTAACAACAACATTTGTCTAGAACTAAAAAATATCATAGACATATTCAGCATACCAGTGATTCACATATATCTCTTGCTTCATGCTTATCAATACCAGTTTTATCCTTTCATAAAAGATAAAATCAATCGTAAAAAAAATTATTATTCTACAATATAAATAACATGAAACAAAATAAACTATTTACCAGAACATCATCATTATCTTCATTATACACCTCCATCAAACTAGTGCTTCGATTTTCTTTTATCTCTTCAATAACATGTTTTTAGATATGCATTTGGACCACATGTATAATTCTTATATGTAAAGATAAATTCGCATTGTATAAAGAAAATAAAATACATATGAATTTAAATAATTAACTTATCAATGTACCTTCAGAATTCTTTTAAAGATCATGCACAAACATTGAAGTGGAATAATGGTGTGGTGTACTCTTGTCAGCTTCACCCATTGGTGGCTTGTCAAATTCATTGTCTTTATCTTATTTCTTCACGTTAAAAAATGTAAAAAAAATATCAAGATCAATATTAAACTAACTATTTATAATTTCTCAACATATGAATATATGATTATACATATCATGATTTGAAAAGTACATAATACAACTGTAAAAATTCAGTACACATTGCATATTTATTTATTCAAATACAACTGTATATATATGTATTTAACACATCATGTGTTATACGTATTATCAAATGCATATGTATATATGAATATACATATTAGCATTTAAAAAAGTACACATTAACAAATAAAAAAAGACACAACATACTATATATGTTTATCTTAATTCATAAAATACATATGTTGTATATGTATTCAACATAGCAAATTATTTTTTAAAATTATTGTACCTTGTTCTCAATTATTGTATTTATTTTCTGATCACACCTTGATGATACTAGGTCACGGATGAATTTCAACTCTTAACTAACCTGATTCAAAATAAATAAATTAGAAATAAAAAAATTCAAATCTTAAACACAAATTACCTTATTGCGAAACTTTTCAAACACTTTCTTTCGAAACAACATCATCTTCATCTTCAGAACTGAATAAAGACGAATCAAGAGACTGAATCAGAATAGATTTTTTGCTTGATGACTGATTTATGTCCTTCCTTTTTGAAGCTACTTTATATTTTGGTTGAATCGGCATAAAAATTAGAGTCCTGACAGAAAATTTCTTTGCAACATGAAGTGGAGGGGTCCTTTTTGGTGTCTGCTCATTCAGCCTTTGTGTTGTTGCTTCAACTTTTTCTTGACAGGTGAAGTTGATAAATCAACATGATTTTTTTTTGTGATTGAATATTTTTGTGGATGTGGTGGATCTTGAAAATCATCATCTGAATTAAGCTCATCATCTTTATGACTTACACCTACACCAACAACCTTCTTGGGTATTTGAAATGATGAAATCTCCTTTAGTGTTAGCTCAATATTCTTAAAAGAAACCTACAATTTATAGTACATAAAATGAAAAAGTATTTTAGATGGTAACACCAGTGACAGTAGGAGCATAAATTACTGACATTACAAAACATTTAACCTTTACATAAATACATAAGCATTGACAAATTATATTTTGTATCTAAACATATACAAAAACAGCAAATGTATTTACAAATAATCAACATAAAGAACAAAAGAGATAAAGAAAACCGACCTTGTCATCTACATCATTAAACATGCTTTCCATAAGAGATTTATATCGTGGACGGGAGCATTTGTCTTCTAATTCAAAAGACGTGAAATCTGATTGTCCACCTTTGAAGCAACATTACGAGGAACAGTGGAACAACACTTGTACAATCAAATTTGAATGGCTAAAGGCATTCCATGTAGCATATAAAACTTTCCTTTCGGTTTTAAATTTTTATTCAAGCTTTTGACTAATTTCTCGAATGCAACAGACCCCCAAGGATAATCACTATAGCGACCACTCTCAACCAAATCAAAATGTAGCCGTAGAATAACTACAGTATCAACAACAAACAACAAAAATGCGTGAATAAAATAGGGATTAGCAAACTTCACGGCATCTTCATCATTATCTTTCCCCCAAATTTTTTCTAGAAAAAACAACAAATAATTCTCTTTTCTAAATATACTTGGCACCGTCAAAATATTGCTCAATAATATTTTCAGAAGATCCTCATCAAATACAAAATCATCCTTGTTTGGAACACAATTCAAACCAGTAACCACAACACCCTCTAGGACTGAAATAAAGATTTGTGTCCTTCACACGAATGACTATGAAATTTGTAGTACTTTCCTTAGTCTCAAGCGACATAATACATCTTCCTAACTGTGCTTGGACCACACAAATCTTTTGCTTCATGTAGACGTCAAATATGCCATTATTACAAAAGATCTTGTACTGATTTTTCGTTAATATTGACTTAATACGATCTTCAATGTCATTGACCGTATGATATCCTATGTGTAAAGCAAATTTGAGCAATACGCTTGCCATGTATATCTGATCATGCAATACTTATACACCACAAAATTATAATTACATGTCAAAATAGAGACATATATGTATTTATGAAATACATCTTAAAGTTACATTATCCCTACATTATATACAAAAAAACTATCATATGTATTTTGTGAATATATGACTGGTCCATATTTAAGTTATCAAACATCAAAATACAAACATTGACATCATCTCATGAATAACAAATACAACTGAGCAAAAAATACAAATATTAGCAATAACAAACATAAAATACATATCTAACCGGTAACAAATACATTTCATATGAATTCAAACAAACTAAATACATATGTATTTTATTTATACATAACTATGACAAAAATCATACTTATCAAGAAGAAAGAAGTACATGTCTTTGTCAAAATCAAATGAATAACAATTACAACTTAACATCAAATACAAATCTTAGCAGTAAACAAAACAAAAACATATCTAAACTGTAGCATGTATATACTTTATATGTCAAAATAGTGTCACTTATGTATTTACAGAATACATATTATACTAATATTAAAACATATATATATATATATGTATTTTATGAATACAATATGTATTTTAAGTAACAAGAATATAATACAACTGAACATCAAAGACAAACCTTATCAGTGATAAATATAAATAGCTTACACATATCTTAAATACAAATACATATCCAATATATATAAAATACATAAAATATACAATTCTTATCTATAACAAACCTTTGCCCAAAATACAAATCTTACATATAACAGATATAAAATAAATACAATTAGGGACTACAATTCCATATCTTAACAACACATTAGAGGCTACAATTTCAAATCTTAATGAAACTGAAAAATAAATACACATCTAATAAATTGTATATATAATATACATCTAGGAACATATTGTCAAGAAAATATAAAATTTTATAAATTGCATCATACCTCCTCCACTTTATCTTCTTCAGATTCAAAATCAGATGAAACATGACTTAAAATTTTACTAGATTCACCCTTTTCATCCGACTTTCTTTTTTTCATCGATTTTTGAATTTTTGTGGATTTTGGGGATGAATATTTTCTCAAACCTTTCCGTTTTATTTTTTTTCACAATATTTTTCGGATTGTTACGATGCTTTAATCTCGCTTCTTCACTGCTAATACCTCCCTTAGGCTAAATATTAGTAGAACCCAAGTTAAAATCTTCATCTTGAGTTAAATCAAGACTAATTGATGGTAGTTCATTGAAAACTAAATCCATCAGTTGAATGCCTCTAACTGAACTACTACGATTTGCATGTTGTGCCATTATATTGGAACTCCAAAGATTTCAAAACTCACACACACACACAAAACCAAACCCTAACAGAACAAATCGCAGAAGAAGAATGAAAAATTTGAAAAAAAAATCGATAATCAAATACATAAAAAAATTTATATGAAAAATATAACATGCATTAACTGAAAAAAAAAAACTTACCCTAATAGTTGGATGTAATATTTATCAAGACTCAGAGAGAAAAAAATTAGAATTTGCAAAAAAAAAAAAAAAAAAGGTTGGAGGGAACTGAAATTGGTATTTGGTGTGAAAAAAGGAGAAGGTAAAAAAAGGAGTTACAGTCACGTGCTTTTTCCTAAAGAAGGTAAAATATTGCTAATTTTGTTATTAGTTGTAATTTTTAGAAACTATTGCTATTAATTATAATTAATGTCTTAAGGTTGCTAATTTATGTAAATTTTCCATATTTTTTGTCCAATCCGTAACTTTGTATATATTTAATAGTTTTTGCATATTGTTATGCGATTAGCAATTCATTTAGTAAAATTTGGTGTATGATTTTAATTACTCAACTTAGAGGTCTTCATGCACTACTAAAAAAGGCAAAAATCGACCACAAAAAATCGACCACTAATGGTCGAATTTTAATTTTTTCAAACAAAAAGCGACCACAAGTGGTAGCTTTTTTATTTTAAAAAATTAAAATAATTATTAAAATAATTTTAGTATTAATTATTATTTATTTTGCAAATGAAAAAAATAAAAAAAATAAAAAAATGACCACTAGTGGTCGGTTTAATTTTTTTTTTAAATGTTTAAAAAATCAACCACTTGTGGTCGGGTTTTTGAAAAAAAATAATAATTAAAAAATATATAAAAAACCGACCACAAGTGGTCGATTTATTATATATTTTTAAATTATATTTTTTAAAACTGACCACTTGTGGTAGATTTTTTAATTATTTTTATTTTAAAAAAAATGCGACAACAAGTGGTTGCTTTTATATTTTAAAAAATTATAATAATTAATTAAATAATTTTATTATTAATTATTATTTATTTTTCAAATAAAAATTAAAAAAATAATACAAAACCGACCACTTGTGCTCAGTTTTTTTTTTTTTTTAAAAAAAGTGACCACAAATGGTCGATTTTATATTTTAAACTAGCGAGAAGAAGCCCGTGCAAAGCACGGGCCCAACATCTATTCTAAATTAATATTATAATAATAATCATATCAATTAATGTGATATTTTTTGAATTTTAAAAATTAAATAAATTTATTTTTTAGTAATTTTTGCATATATTCTTAAAATATATTAAATTATCAATTATTATGATTTATTATTCAAATATATAATTTTATTTCAAAAATTTAATTCACGATCAATATTAAACTCAACAAATGTATAAATTAATAAAGAGACTGAAAAATCAAATTCGATGGGCCTATATTACTGTTTTTCAGATAACACGGGCTCAGTATATGTTATTTTTTGATCTCAAACAATGTGATCCAAATAGAATTTAGATAATCAATTATACATTTAATACGTTTTTAGATATTTTAAGTTGTTAACTATTGTAATTTATAATATTTTTTTTTGTTTTCAAATAATATATGTTATTCTCCTTGTCCAAACTTTTGTGACGTTGATAGTCAATTATATTTTAAAAATAATTTAAGTTTTTAATTATTGTGATTTATTATACTATTCTTCTATTTCAATTTAAATGCCGTTAATATAATTTTGAGAGTCAATCAAATATTCATAACTTTTAAAAATTTTCAAGTTATTAATTATTGTGATTTATAATATTTTTTACGTACTTTTTGAAATATATAATACATTATTTTTACTTATAGATATTTTAAGTTGTTAACTATTGTAATTTATAATACATTTTATGTAATTTTCAAATAATATATGTTACTCCCCTTGTCCAAAATTTTATGGCATTGATAGTCAATTGCATATTTTAAATAATCTAAGTTTTTATTATTTGAATATTGATAATTTTTTCATATGCAGGAAAAAGAAATGGGTAGGGAACTACCAACTGATGAGGTTTTCGAGGCGACTCATCCGAGAAAGAAATTGAACCCAATTGATGAAGATGTCTGGGTTGAACCTTGTGCAAAAGTTGTCCACGTAAGAAACAAATTTTTAATATATGAATCTTTTTCTCAAAGTTGATAATATTAACTATAACAACTTTAGTATTTTTTGACTGTTAGTATTAAATTTACCTTGAATATATAAAGGACGAATTTAGGCTTCTTCTTGGTGAGTATCGTAGTAGTCTGCCTCCTGAAAGTCAGGGTGACCCAATACCCCAGCATGTACGGAATGAGTTATGGACAAAAGTTTCGGGTCCTGCAAATAGAGGCCATTTCTACAGATGCCACACTGAATATTTTGACGATAATATTAGGAGTTCGTCCGGCCCTGCATACTCTAACTCTTCGGTTGATGCAGAAATCATTGTAAGACTACAAAATACGGTTTCTCAACTCATCGAAGAGCTTACTGAACAAAGACAGAGGTATATTGAACAGAGTGCGAGGCAGAAGAAGATGAGGAGGCAATGACATCACAAATCAGGATGCTGTAGCAGCAGTTCAGTTCTTTCATTCAAACTGGGGGGTTATTCCTCCGTGTCCTGGTGATGTAGTTCGGGCTACAAAAAGTCTAGGCCCTGTGGATGATTTCAGCACGGATGATGATATGGAAGACGAGGACGAATTCGATGATGATGACTGTTAGTTTTGTGATTTTTGTATGTCTTGGACTTTAAATTTAAACGTTTTGTTGTTTGAAACTATTGTTGTAGTATTTTCTTACTCACTTTTATTGGATATTTTGTATGTATCGTACACTTTTGAAAATTTTCATTTTTTTTTTGGTTGTATTTTCATTTTGGTTATTGCTGTATATTATTGTTGTGGTTGTATGCAGTATTTCAGTTTTTAATTTTTTTTTTTATAAATTCCCAGAAAAATCGACCACAACGGGTCAGTTTTTCTATATCTATTTTTTACAAAAAACTGACCACAAGTGGTTGGGTTTTTCTAATTTTTTTTTGTAAAAAACCGACCACAATTGGTTGATTTTTTCTATATTTTTTTTTTTTGCAAAAAACCTACCACTTGTGATCAGTTTCTTATAAAATTAATTTATTAGTTAAACTAAAAACCAGCCACATGTGGTCGTTTTTTATTAAATTAATAAAATTAATTTTATAAAAAACCGACCACTTGTGGTCGGTTTATTTTTCCCTAAAATTATTTTTTTTATTTAAATAAAATAATAATAAATTTTAAAAATGAATATATATATTTGTAAAAAAACCGACCACTCGTGGTCGGTTTATAAAAAGCTACCGCTACTTTTTCGATCAAAGATTTTGATCGATTTTGTGGTCGAAAAATGGTAAAAATCGATCACTTGTGGTCGGTGTTCCTTTTTTTTTTTTTTTTTTTTAGTAGTGATTGGTCTTGAGATGGTAGCTGTAGCAATTCATTTAGGGATCGTTTGGTTGGGAAATAGTTATCCCGGGATAACTAATGAGATTAGTTATCCCGGGATTACTCAGGATAACTTATCCACCATGCATATGGGATAAGTTATCCCATCACCTATGGTGTAAATGGTGGGATAAGTTATCTCGATATTGATTAATCCCTCCAACCAAACATGGAATAAAATGATCCTTTATTTTATCCGAGATTACTTAACCCTTATAACTCACACCAAACAACCCCTTAGAGTCTTGTTGTAAGGATAGAGCAGTTGAAGAAATAATAGTACAATGTTTACTAATTGGGCTAATATTAACTAAGCAAAATTAGGTAAAAATCAAATGAAACAACTGACTTAACAAAGTTTTATATATTATATGGGCCACCCAATATTTTGAAAGAAAATAACAAAAAGTATAGAATATGGTCTTTAGGAAGGACGCACATACGTTGATGGAGCTGATATAGTAATGTTGCTGTAAATGGAAATGGAAAACTCTCTGTAGATTGAGGAAGACACAAACAACAAAAGAAAAACATACATATTCTTACTATTTTTTTTTTGCAAATATGCCTGTCGAACAAACTCCCAGAAAAGAATAAGATATGCTCTTATTAAAACCTTTTGTCTCTTGGATCAGCTGTAGTGCCTCTGTCTAATTTGGTGCTTACATCTCTACTAGGAGCCACAATCACTCCAAAAGCCCAGCTGCCCTTATAAGATTATAGTTTCAGTAAGCTATTATTTACCTTGTTAGTCTAACAATCAGTTAAAATATCATAAAAATTATCTTATATGTACTTATTTGATTGTTTATTGTAACTTTACTTTTTTTTTTAATTACTGAATTGTGTTTTTAATTGTAGTTGTAAAAAATAAAAAAATAATAATTAAAAGACTCTCTCAACTTTATCAAGTGGCTAAGGTCATCCGACATGACCTTTTTAAGATTCAGTCCAATTAAACCTCAAACCCAAATGGACTTATCGTAATAAGTAGCTTGATTTCCATGAATTTTCTTAAATGATTATGTATTGCGTTTGTTCAATTTTACTTATCACATTTTACTTCTGGAGAGTTAAACTTTATAGGCTTATGGACTTTAATTAATATTTTAAGAATATTTTTTTCATGTCTTTCTTGTGAGAAATATTGTAACTTAAAGTATTTTTCATATAATTTTTGAACATCCAAATATAAAATATTAAATTAGTCTAATCAATTTAGTCTAAAAAAATAGTCAAATTGATTTTCCTGGAGCGAAACGTGATAAGTTAAATGGAATAGAGAGAGTAAATCGGATAATCATCCCACATGAATAACCTCACTTATTTCACTAGATATTTTTTTATTTTCCACCAAGTAAGTATATGAGTAATTTATTGTTCTTGAGTTGTATGCATTTTTTTTTATAGTTCTTATAAAATTAGCTATTTAGTGTTTACAACATATTTGTACTAATGAAGGAGTCTATATTTTTACACCTTACTAATATTTGTTTACAATCAGATGTGGGTAGGAATGGTCTTCGAAAAAAAAAAAACTAGTTGCTTGACTCGTAATGATGATGTGGAGTTTTTCAAGAGTTCTAAGTCAATGTTGATCAAAAAAAATATCTCCACATAACATGTAGAGGAACTTGTTTATCGGGGTAATATAACTCTCTGCAATATTGACTTTGTTATTGTTATTTTTAATAAAATAAATTTGTTTATTTGTATTGTCATATATAGCTAACTCATATTTGATAATTTTGTAGGAGGCTTGGACACATCAAATGAAATAGAAATTAGCTATTATTATGATGGTTATTTTGTATTCTCTCCCTCTAGAAAGGATGTTAGCGGATGTTTGTTAATAACAAGTATGAATATTTATTTTATGAGTTACTTTGACATATTGGATGATTTAAAAAATAGTGTAAATTTGATATTATGGAGGGAGACAAATTTTTCTATTTAAGAGGTGATAGGACTATGAGTAATTATGATGGGTTGGTGGAATGCCGTGATGATTCGGATGTTAGGAATATGATTGTTAGTTATAGAATGCATAAGAGGAAGTCTATCATGATCTATACATTATCAAAGGATTATGATATTACTATAAGTGCTTCTTTTGAAGAAAGTATTCCTAGGAATGATGCGTCAGCAGAGGTTGTGGTTATGGAAGAACATGAATCACCAAACTCAACAGGTATTCATTGTTATTATTGATCTTTTTTATTTTTTTAATATTTTATTTGATATTATTTATTTAATCTTCAATCGCAGGTCCCAAAGTCGTGAAAAGAAAAACTAGGGGGCTTACAAGGTGGATAGAAATAATCAACCTCCAAGAAGGACAGAAGTTGTCTGTAGAATTTGATGAAGATGATCAAGCTGTTGGTAAGAATGCAACTGAATTTACTTGATTTTTGGGACAAATAGTTAGAAGTCGAAGTTGTCCTTTAAAAGTTAAAAGTTGGAAAGAGATCGAGCAAGACAAGATTGACCACATGTGGGACATCATCTTGGTAAGAAAAATTAATAAAATTCTAACTTTTTATGATTGACAACTATTATACCATATGTTGTAATTATATATTTGCTATAGGAAAAGTTTCATTTTGATGTTTCCGAGGAAAGAAAGGATGCAATCATTGGTCATATGTGATCTCTATAGATATTATAGGTACAAAATGAAAGCTAATTATTTTGATTAAAAAACATCTTATCAACTTCGTTTATGGAACATGCCTAAAATTGTTAGCATCGATGAATAAAAATACTTGATCAACCTTTGAAATGGTGCTGATTTTCAGGTAATATTGATATATTATCTTTAAATTATTATTTATTATAGAGACATTTTTTTTTCTATTATAGAAATAAATTTTAATTATTGTTTTGTAATATTTGTTCAGAAGAAAAATATGTAGAACAAAACAAATAGGTCGAAATGTTCCTTGCCTCCATATATTGAAACAAAAAGTTATGCAAGACTTAGACACGAAATGATACATATTATTGTATTTAAATTTAAGTTGAAAAAGGTCCTTCTCGTGTTGAAGTTTTCATAGAATCTCGCAAGAGAAAAAAGGGAAAGCAAGTAGACGTTTTTCAACAGGATGACATTGTAATTTCACTGTGTTATCTTTCCTCTTTATCTGCTTAATTATTATATACTTTGGCCAAATAAAAGAGCAACAACAAAAAGGAGAAATTACTTTGAATGATGATGATATCTTTGCAAAAGTACTTCGAATAAAAAAAATAATATCTTCGAGCATGTATCCTTGAAATAAATATTACTGAATACTTTGGTGGAAGATAAACAAAGTTACAACTCATAAAGCAATTAGAAACAATCAGAAAACAATCAAACGAGCGTGTGGAAGAAGTTAAAAGGGAAGCTAATAAAAAAATTGAAGAAATGAAGAAAGAAATATATAACAAGTTAGCAGAGTTGAGTAAAAGATGGGAAGAAAAATTTCAAGTGATGGTTGCAGCGCAAGGTTGACAATCAAATAATGCAAATCGAACTGTAAGTACTTGTTTATATTATTTTGTATCACTTATCTAGTAAATATGTAATTTCTTGAAGAAAATATTCACATTAATAATTAAGTTTACCATTTAAAAAATTATTATATTTTATAATTTTCTTATTTGATTATTTTAATTGTTATTACAGCTTGTGAAAGAGTGACGAAAGAATCAAGGTGGACAAGGACTTGAACAACTATTTTCTTTTGTAAAAGCATATTGATATGTTTGAGTTAAATGATGTTTTATTGTTTTAAATAATTTTATTGTACCTTTGTTAACTCTTTTCTCTAATATATTTCATTATTACATAATTTAAAATATTCTCCTATAATTCTTATAAATTTTATGTCATTCCTCAAGTACATTTATGAATTACTAGCTATAATTTTTAAATTTTGTAGCAAAATATATATAGTTACCACGATAATAATAATAATTTTTCATAGCAAATGAAGATTTTTTTTTTCTACAATTTACATCTCGTGACAAAAAAAAATATAAATTTAGCTATGATATTTTAAGTTCGTAGCTAGACATTACTCCTTGCAACTACCACATATCAAGAACATGACTAAAAAATTTAACTTTTTATAACAAATATTGGTTCTTTTTTTATCTGTAGTGCTTTGTAGTTCATGGCAATAGGTATGGATTCTTAGCTACAATATGTAAATATTTGTAGCAAGTATTTTAATTCATAGCTACAATTTTTTTAATTTGTGACTAAATATGAGTTCCATTGCCATCAAATTAAACCATAGAAATAGCCATAAAATTTAAATTTACATGACAAATAACTAAGATTTTTTGCTACAATTTAACGTCTCATGACTACAATATGAAGATAGCTACACATTTGATTTGTCGTGGAAAAAAATAAAACACTTGCTACAAGAATATTTTTGTGACAGAATATTTGTACCATCATAGCTACAGCACAATTTTTTGTAGCAACAAGTATAAATTCTTAGTCACGGATCATATAAACTTTGTAGCTAATTTAGCCACGCTACATCTTGTTATGAAAGCTACAAAAATAAATATTATAGATAAAGTGTTTAGCCACGAAAAATTTCATATTTAGCTACGATGAATTTTATAACAATAGATATCTTTTGTTGTAGTGAGTGTTATATATATAGTTATATTATAGTGAATGTCTATCAAGAAAAGATCTATCAAGATCTATTTGATATTATAAGATATGAAGTATATATATTTTAGAGAGAAACTAGGAGTAATTTCTCCTATAAGTAGAGGGATTTGCTTCATTGTAAAAGACACCAAGAGAATTCCTCAAGAGAAATAACAATTACTCTCTCTTCTCTCTAATCTTGTTCTTCTCTACATTATTTTTCATAACAAGTTTAAAAATATAAAGTTCATTATGATTTGAATCCGGTCTCAATACGGATTAAATGCGATGATTATCTACATAAAACCGATACAGCTCAAGACGTCCTCTGCGCTGTATGCAATGTTGCTAAAAGATTGGAGCACATTTTTATATTATACAGATATTTCCTTTTGGTCCAAAACGGGAGTTCATGTTTTCCACTTTAACTCTCCAACATCTTGTTGGATGGAATGATTTATTCCAATCTCTAAGCATGAGAATGATTGAAACATGTGGCGATAACATAATTATTACAGTAAAATCATATATTGGGATTTAATATGGAATTTCCTTCATTCAAACGTTTAAGGGCTACTTTCAATGAAAAACACTTATAAACATCATGTATAATCGAAATTCATAAAAGCTTCATGAAGATAACTCATTGTAAAAATGTAAATTCATGAATTAAAACATAAAAAATAGGTTCTTGCACTCCATCGGTGAAAAGGGCCCATGGATGAACATAACACATACCTTTAATTTTTACACTTAGAAGGGAAATACAATCTTGAAAGCTTTCTTGAAAGTTCTTGAATTGGGAAGCTTGAGTTCTTAGTTATCTTGAAGAGAAGATAATTAATTTTGAGATTCTTGGTTAGGTAGTTAGGGTTTCTTTGAGAGAAAATTGAAGGAGAATGGGCAAATTACGCCCAAATTGCTGATATAAGTCATGTTATGACGACTTGGATTGAGGGGAAAGATGCTACTGCCTCTCAGACATTTAAATTCGTAATTGAAATACGGATTAAGGAGGTATTGCGATGCAATGAGCCATCCATTGATATAATTATCGTGTCGCGATGCTATCACGATGACTTGCTATTTTTGAAATCCAAACATGACCTAATCCTTTTGAAACTTCCCCGAGACATGCTCTTTACACCCCTGAGCATGAATTAACTCATAAACTTATGTCTCAGGGTCGGGAAGGCCACTCTAAAAATCCTTGAAGTTAAGTGACTAAAAATAAGCCTTTTATGCATGCACTATGAGCTAAACTGAGCTAAGACTAATATGGGTTATTACAGACTCAGACCTTCATGGTTAGCTATCGCAACCGCCATTATTGCCCAATTAAAACCTTTAGCACATTACTAAACCACCAATTTCAGAAGTTAACTACCAAGGCATAATGAAGTGGTAGCGATGTTATTTGCCAATACTTAGGGGATTCCCAAGTACCCCATGGACTCCATTATAAAGATCACTTGGGGGATTCCTGTATACCCAACAAGATTTTTAAAACCAAAGCCATGGCCTCCAAGGCCTTTTCAAATCATTTAAAACCAATCAAACCAATTTAAGTTCCATTACTATATTATTCAATGCAAAGATTTCAATAAAAGACAAACTAAGTGACAAAACCATTCTCACAGGAATTTTAACAAATATGTCGGGCATATAGTTTCCAAAACCAAAATCAAGAACCAATTAACCATTTCCATGCAAACACATGTTTAAGCCATATTATAAATCAAAAACCATAAATAGAACATGGGAAAATATTATCCAACCATTAGTAACCAAAACCCCCAATATATATTTCAAAACTAACAGAAACCCACAATTATGTCATGAAAACCATTAAGTAAAACATGATTTTAGTTTGACTAAAAATGAGGGAGAAGTAACATAACTTAGATACCAAAGGAGTCATAACTTAGATACCAAAGGAGACAGAGAGATTTATGATTGAAAGCCCCTAATTGAATCACCTTCAGAAAACCCTAGCCTTTTCTTGAACTAAAAGCTTGAGAGATATTTGAAAGTGCTTAAAGTGTTTTTTATTGAGAATAATAGGGTAAATGAAGTCCAATAGTGTTTTAAGTCATGGGGTCAAAAGAGGTTAAGTGGAAAAATATCCAAAATACCCCAAAAATAAATTATAAAAATCACCGCAGGAGGGTATGGTTTGGACCCCTCACTCGTACCCACATCATACGACTGATACCTTTCAGTCGTACCCAAATTAGAAGGTTGGACACCCATACACTGTCCATCATACGACTCCCTTGACCAACTCATATCCATACCATACGACTAGTACCTCTAAGTCGTATCTAGGACAGAATCAAAAAAGGGTTGGCACTGGATAACATACGGCTGCACTATACCACTCGTACCCTATCATTATGACTCATAGTGATCCACTCGTACTCAAAGCCAAGTCAAGTTATTAAGTTTTAGATTAAGTGAAGGATCAACCAAATGACCCATCACCAACCATACGACTTGTACCACTAAACCGTAACCACAACAAAAACTCACCCACCAAACATTGGATATCCTACGAGATGGGTCACCTGACTCGTATGATCAGCAGAAGCTAAAAACTCAGGAAATTTCCAAGGGTCAAAACCCAGGGTATTTCATCAAACCACTACTAAAAATGGGATTGGTTTTAAAGCTGAAGAATACAAGTCCTTACAAGGTAATCCTACTAGATTAAAATTGTGTACTCACTATGGAAATGAAGGACATCTTAAAAATCACTGTTAAGGTCAAATCTAGAAAAATCATAAAAAAATATCAATTTTGTCAAAAAAAGAAACCTATTTCTTATCAAATGAATTATTCTATTTTTAAAAGAAGAGATCAGGTCCTTACCCTGTAAATGATCAAAGAAGCAGTCCTCTTATTTACCTTATTGGAATCGAAGAGATCCCATTCATCCTTTTACTCAAAGAAGGAGCCCAAGTTAATCTAGATGCACAAACATTAGGTGATCATGATAGACTTGGTGCACTACCAAATATCCAGAATCAATATGTAAACGTGTCAAAAAAGCACATTCTCAAAGTGATAAAAATTTAGGAAAAATATTAAAATGTTCAAGCATCAATATGAAGGTTCGTTCACAGCAACTGGGAAAACCATACAACAAAAATCTGTTTTATACAAATTTGTATAAAAGTTATGAAAAAATTGGTCTTGTGGATAGGAATCTTGATGATCCTGATTTTAAAGTGCACAGTAAAAAGAAGGACTACTATTGTTGGAGATAATGATGAGGATTACAAATGGTCAACATTGATAGAACCTGATTCCTAACGAGTTACTGAAAATAATCAAACTTATTGTATCAGTAGTAATCCTTATAACATTGTGGAGGTACAAGAGACAGGGGGAATAATTATTGAGAATATTCATGATAAACTAAAAAAGGTGGAATTATTGAATATTTAGAAGGTTTCAATACATGTGAACCAGGTTTATCTTTGGCTAAAACTTGGTATTATCAATAAAAATTGACGCATCATCATGACTTCCTTAATAATTAGCTAGTACATGAAAAAATTTACACTTGATTAGACATACACTGTTTATCTAATTACTCGATCCTGGACTATTACAGGTACACACCTTAGACACATCTTTGACAATGACTAAAAAGTCTTTAAAAATCATCCTACTTTGTTAAAGAGGACTTGAGTCTTAAAATCACCGTAGATCTAATTAAGAGGGAACCTAGTCCCATTCTTTTAGTGCCCCAATAATCTTAACCATTTCCTACATCAAAACCAAGTTCACAAACCCAAATCGTAGCTTCACTTTCCATGTGCAACTAACCATTTTTGAGGGAGAACAATATACTTGAGAAAAAAATACTATAAGTTCCCTTATTATTGCTTAATCTATCTTTATTTCCCCATATTATGACCGAGACTATCCCTAGTCATAACACGATGCTCAGAGTCATAAGTGACCCCAGGATAAACCATGGCTTGGCAAAACACTAAGAATAATGAAGCAAATGTTGAGATACAAAGCAAAAACTAAACTGAAATGACCTAATTATAATAAAGTTGAAATCAATATTGGATATCAAAACTAAGACTGTATGACATAATCAACATGCTTAAAATAAAACTATTTTCCTGAAAGCCTTTAAATCATATGAGTTGTTGAAAAAAGCCCCTAACTAACTCCAACTATCTAAAACTAGAATATTTTTGAAAAGAAATACTGATAGCTAGCCCTTAAATAATGATGGCTGACCAACACTACTACTGATATGGTGCAGAATCATACTAAGCATGATCTGGATGCTGAACCTTAGAGCCTATATTATAAGACAATATAGCGCAAAAAAGTATGCTATTAGTACTTTGAATGTACTGAGTATGCAACATGGAAAAATAATTGATATAGGATGAAAATGATGCATATGACATGGTAAAATAATGCAAGATCAAGTAATAAACATGTACTATGTGATAAGCTGAACAGCTGAATACAAGTCCATACAAGTATCTAAATCTGAACTATGAACTATGGACTATGGGAGCTACCATTTTTCAATATACCCTAATATAATCTAATCGTAGTCCAACCTGTAATCCCAGTAGAATGGGTGTTCAGTACCTTTCTAAGGGAACGAACACTGACTATCGTGATTCTACTAAAATGATGTTTGAAAGAACTAAGATGTCACGCCTGGTCTGACGGGTGACCCTTTGGAACCTACGGTGGTACGTAGTTCTAGAACTTAGGGAGTTCTACTAAAGGTCTCTACCTAACTGATAGGTAAGCCTTTATCCCTACGTCCGCTTGGTGCTAAGTACCATTCCCAACTAAATGATACTAATAACTCAAATGCTCAATAATACAATATTCTAAAAATTGAAAATAAATGCATAATCTTAAAGTATTCAATAAAATGTAAGCTGGATAACCTAGCACTCGTAAGTGTATGCATGAAATCCTAGGTTATCAGATGTTCATAACACATCATCACTGAAGAATACAACTAATCATGGAAAAACTACAATCTAAATGTAATAAAGAATTTCATAACTCAATCCTAAAAATCAAGAATTTTATTAATATAATGAGATTTTATAGTTATGAGTATGGAAAAATGCTCAAACTTATAGGAAAATATATAGTCATGGTTTAGTCAAAGAGATAAAGTGGAAACATAAGAAATTCACACTTTACAGGGAAACCCTAAGCTTGAAGGGTGAAAACTTAGGGAATTTAGTTATCTTTGGGACTCAATGGGTGTAAGAAAATACATTGATAAAATCCCACATGCCTTAGAGGAAAATCGCCCCTTTCTCTTTACATTTTCTAAGTGTTGAGTGAATTTTGAGGAATAAAGGATTTAAGGGTGTCTTATAATAATTATTCAGCCACTGGGAAGCTTAAACAATGTAATTTTGGTGTTAAAATAGTGAGAAAAGGCCAAAAAACCCCTAAAAAATCATTCAAAAAGCTCCTAGAAGCAGTCCCGACGGCTCAAGTGACACCTTGTAGGGCCTGACTATGAGTTGTAGCCTGAGTCATAGCCAAAAGACTTAAATTTTTGTCCCCATTACTGTGATGATGAGTCACCCTACAAATCAAAGTGGCCTTACAATGAGTCATCATCAGAGTCATCATAAGTGGCAGCTTTGATAGTGCTTCATTAAATTGACCGTAACACATTGCTTTGATATCAGATTAAGGCAAAGTTGGAGTCATTGGAAACATAATTCAATTATCGATCTTTTGGTATGTACAAAACTAAAAATATCTTAGAAATCTAGAATATATGCACGTTTGAAGTTGACTATAATAATATTCTTCCTAAGAATTCAATCAGTTAAGGATATTTTGATTTATCTATAAGCTAGGAGTTATTTGAGGCCTAAATATATGTATAAATCACTTATCAAACTACAAAAAATGTTTTATTTTATTTCATTAACTTGAATCATGGTTCTAATATTGGCTAGGATTTTTGGGGTGTTACAATATCTCCCCATTAGGGTTATTTGACCCTGAATGAAAAATAACTAAGATGAAGCGTTAGGGGAAACGCTATAGTTCCCACACTGAACTCCTACGAGCTAAATAATGAATTGATAACTGAGTTTGTAATTGATATTTGAGCTAAACCAAATTCATGAATGCATTTTATGTCATAAAAATTGTTGGGTGGCCTAAGATAGGATTAACTAGGGAATACTACTACCTTAAACTGGGACTAAGTTCAAAGAGAAAACATGGGGGTACTTGGTCATCATATCCACCTATATTACCCAAGTAGCTCCCTCAACTAATTGATTTCTCTGCAGAACCTTTACCAAAGATACCTCCTTATTTCTCATCTTACAAACCTAATGATCAAGGATCTTAATAAGGAACTCTTTATTAAAGAAATTGTCTTTCACACTTGAAATCTCTAAAGGAACACCAATGCATTTCCTTGTCAAGGAAACATGAAAGACTGGATGCACAAATGCTAAATCTATAGGAAATTCCAACTTATAGGCTACTATTTCATAGTGACTCAAAATATTATAAGGACCAATATAGCAGAGAATAAGCTTTCCCTTCGACCATATCTCTTCACTTTTTTCATGGGTGAAACCTTCAAGTAGACAAAATTACCAATAGCAAACTCAAGCTTCCTTCTCTTCACTTCTGCATAGGATTTTTGATGATTCTGAGCAATTTTTAGTCATTCTCTAATCAACTAAAATTTTCCATAGTCTCATATACTGAATCTAGCCCTATCAATGTAGCTTTACAAACCTCAAACCAACCAATAGGAGAATTACACATCCTACCATAAAACACTTCAAATGGGGCCATTTGAATACTAGAGTGGTAGTTGTTGATATAAGCAAACTCAATCAAAGGCAAATGATCACCCCAAATATCCTTGGAATCAATCAGGCACACTCTTAACATGTCCTCTAAGGTCTGAATAGTCCTCTCTTCCTGACTATCGATATGTGGGTGAAAAGTCTTACTAAGATGAACTTGGTACCAAGACCCTTCTAAAAAATCTTCCAAAATTAAGAGGTAAACTAGGTACCTCTATAAAAAATGATAGTTAGAGGGACTCCATGAAACTTTACCAACTCCCTAAGATAGAGTTTAGCATAATCTTTGGCTGAATCTTAAGTGTGAACTGGCAAGAAGTTGGTTGACTCTGTTATTTGGTCCATGATAACCCAAATAGAATCATGTTGTTGATGAGTACAAGAAAACCATATAATGAAGTCCATATTCATCACTTACCACTTCCAAGTAGGATGTTGATTTTTTATAGTTACCACTAGGTCTCTGGTGCTCAACCTTAACTTGATGGCAATTTGGAACTTAGCCAGAAATATTATATTATCTTTTTTATGCCATTCCACCAATATAATTCCCATGAATCACGATAAATCATAGTGGCACCTTAGTGAATAACATATCGGGAAATGTGAGCTTCTACTAGTATCCACTGCCTTAAGTCATCTACATCAAAAACATATACTCTACCATGATAACAAAGAACACCATCTCCCTCTTGGGGTAAAACCTCAACCTTCTGACAGTGCCTAAGCGCACACGCAAGCGTACGTGGTCTACCAAGTAATATAGTGGCCTTAAAGAAAACCAAGTATTCATCCCACAGTGACTTGTTCTAACAACTATCAAATTTTAGTTCACTTATTAAGATTAATTTGATGTGAAGTAACCAAAAAAAGTTTGGCGATTTGTAAAATTAAACGTAAAGTAAACAATGCATAAAATAAAAGACTTGAGACAATCAATAGAGTAAAATCCTGGGTTAAAGCACTTCGAAAAATCATAATAAGTTATTGAACTTCATTCTTTAAGTCACTTATCTTGAATGTTGATTCGTAGGGTTTATCGTATGATTACGGTCTCTTTACCTCTAATCTTTTACCTAACTTGGACACTACAACTACATCGTTTGGCGTGGATTTAATAATCTAATTAAATTCCTAAAGATATCATCCTACATATGAACCAAGAAAGGCTTCTAGGTGTATCCCTATCCTAGACACTAATTCAAATTCCTTATTTCATAAAGGAATAAGAACCTTACTTTGTTTATCTCCATATTCTATCTTCCTATTCCCCCTCCCGAGATCAAAAGGTCAACAATATATGTATTCTATGGTTAGATACTCCTTAAAATAATGAAAACGAGGATAAAAAAACAACCAAAGATGATAACCATATCAAACAAAATCAGTTCAAAATGATAGTAGTCATGTTCTTGGCTTTAACCCCGAAAGGGGGCGTTTATCCACTAATCGACATAATCATGATCCAACTAATTGAATATATAATAAAATCTATTAAAAAGCTAAAGTTTAAGAATAAAAACCCTAAATAAAGTGTTTATCATCCCCCACAATGCTCCAAGACGTCCAAATATAGAGTAAAAAGTATTTAAAGTGTGTATTTATAGTTGAAGGAAGCCTAAGCCGTGTAGGATTTGGAGGCATCGCGTCCATGAGAGCATCAGAGTACTTGGGGCGTCACGGGTTCTATTGCACCGCTCCAAGGTAGGCTGCATGGGAACTATTGCACCTCTATGGTTGGGGCAACGTTGGCTGGAATTCACCGCTCCAAAGGAGGCTTTGCGGGCATATTGCACGCACTCAATGAAATTTGCTTCCAAAATTTTGTGTAAGTATTATCGTCCATCCTTGCCTTGAGGTGTTATTTTTCCTTCAATTCCATCTTGTTAAACATCAAAATATCATATACATCAACTCCTAAAGCATCATACATGATCAAAAACCATACATTAGAGTTTAACACAACACAACCTTAATAATAGCGAACTAGAAACTCAAACAAAGTACTAGTCTCGACCACTTTACGCTTTAACTTATTGTTGACTCGTGATTCATTTCAATTGAACTTTGAACACTATAAACAAGTTTTTACCCACATAATTACACATTAAAACCATTAGAAACTTATTTAACACAATATAATCCACTGAGACTAACTTGAACGACACCTAGCTCAAGCTAGTAACACTAGTTTTCTTATTTGAACTCTAAGTCACTCTATTAAGCACAAACTTCTTTGAAAACACTTTTACACATTGAAATCACATACTTGAACACTTAAATGCTTATTTATATCATCATTAAAATATAAAGCACACAAAATTTCCTCAAAACAAGGTTGAATAAGCTAGGATAACAACGCTAAAGAGTATAAATACACCCAACATCACCTTCTAACTCTGGACTGCTTCTTTCAACCTAAGAAAAATAGGATTACTATCTTTATTTTCCTTTACCTCATCTATCAAAGATGATTCTGAACTAAGTTATTACCTTCGATTAAATCATCCTAACAAACTCCTAACTTAGAAAACTGGTGAACCTTACGAGCTAACTCATTCTTCTCATTGTCAACGTAAGAAATACTCCCTATAGACAATATAGTAAGACTATTAGCCATAATATTGGCTTTACCCAGATGATACAAGACACTCATATCGTAATCCTTAAACAACTCTAGCCATCTTTTTCTAACAAAGATTTAGATTTTTCTGGCTGAACACCTGTCAAAGACACTTGTGATAAGTGCACATCAACATAAACCCCATAAATATAATGCCCCAAAATTTTTAAGGAAAAAAACATCTGCTGCCAACTCAAGATCATGAGTCAAGTAGTTATTCTCATGAGATTTGAGTTATCTAGAGGCATATGTCATAACCTTGCCCCACTTTATTAACATACATTCAAGTCTAACTTTGGAAGCATCACAGTTTACCATAAAACCATTTGAAACCTCTAGAAAAGTTAAGGCTGAAATGGAGGTGAGTCACGTCTTCAACTCCTAAAAAAATCTTTCCATAAGAATTGAACCACTAGAATTTGAATTTCTTCTAAGTTAGTTTGGACATAGGGGAAGCAATAGAGGAAAATCCTTCAACAAACCAATTGTAGTGACTAGATAAATCTAAGAAATTCATTATATCTGATGGAGAGATGGGTATAGGATGGTTTCTTACTGCTTCAATATTCTAAGGAACAACTCAAGTGACATTATTGAAAATTATATGACCAAAGAATGCTATTGATTTCAGCTAGAATTCACACTTGCTAAACTTAGTGAATAGCTAGTGATCTTTGAGAGTCTGCAATACAATCCTCAAATGGTTTGCATGTTCATCCTAACTCTAAGAATGAACATGGATGTCATCTCTGGATACTATAATGAATATGTCTAGGTACTTCCTAAATACCCTTTTCATCTAGTCTATAAAAGCTGCATGAGCATTCGTTAGTCCAAAAAACATAACAACAAATTCTAAGTGACCATTCTGATTTCTAAAGGCTATCTTTGAAATATCACATTCTCTGACTCTGATTTGATAATAGCCATATCTAAGGTCTAACTTAGAGAAACAACCTTAATTTGGTTAAAATAGTCATCAATCCTGGGAATGAGATGCTTATTCTTGAATGTGACCTCGTTTAATTGATGGTAGTTGATGAAAATTCCTAGATAATCATCTTTTTTGGGCATAAAAAAAACTACAGCACCCCATGGAGAGATACTAGGCCTGATAAAACCCTTTTATGAAGGATCTTTCAATTATTACTTTAATTCCTTAAGCTGGGTTGGAGACGATCTATAGAATGGAATTGAAATAGGCTGTGTATCTTGAAAAAGATCTATTCTTATAGCAAATCCTTGCTCGGGAGGAACTCCTGGTAGATCTTCAAGAAATGCTTTTGGAAATTCATTTACCGTAGGAACTAAATAATTAGGGCTTAGAATTTGAATCCTTAAACCAAACAATATGATAGTGTAATGCCCTAAGTGTTTAAGCTTTAGTCCCACCAACATATAGATAATCTAATTATCTTTTCAATGCCAATAGTCTCGCCTTAATTTGAGGTCGTAGTAAAATGTTATGGAAGTTTTTATAAGGCACTATCAAACTGCCAGTGAAGATGACTCTGACAATAACTCATTTTCAGGACACAATGAGTCATGGTGAAGACTCATTATCACAACAATAAGGGGCTAAGAAATCAACCCCTTGACAACAACCCTTCATGATGACTCGTAGCCAAACTAAATGAGTCATCAAAAAGTGAGTCATTATCATAACAGTAAGAACCCAAGGTTGAGGTCCTCAGGTCATGACTCAGGCCACGACTCATGATCAGACCAAATGTGTCATCACTTGAACCGTTACAATTGTTTTTAGAAATTTCTAAATGATTAAAAAAAGGGGTTTTAGTATTTTCCCATTCTTTTAACCCTACTAAGTCGTGTAGGACTTCCTTATGCTGTAATAAAAGGTAAAAATCCCCCAAATCCCTTATTATCTCAAAATTACATTCACACTTTTCTCCAAACAAAAAAAGAAACAATTATTCTTCTCCAAAGCCAAGATTAGGGTTCCTAAACTTCAAGCACAAATTCTAAAGCTTTCAACATAGATTTTCTCTCCAGGTATTTGCGATTTTATCAATGGGTTCCCTCCACCCATTGAGACCCACAGATTTCCTCAACTCTATGTTTTATTTATTATTTAAGTTTAGGGTTCTATTGTAAGTATGAGTTTTCTTAGAATTTCAGTCTTTCTTATAATTACACCATGAGTACATGTTTTCCCATAAGTTTAGCATCTTTCCAGACTCAGAATCTCGAATCCTCTTTTATTGATCATTGGGTTTTGTCTTGAATTATGAAATTTCTCATGTTAAGATTTTAATATTATTATGTTTAGTTGCATTAGTCAAAGATATTGAGTTATGAGAACTAGATACATAGTGATTCATGCATATATTAGTTTTTATGTCTTTGTGTACTTCATATTATCCATTGTTGATAATTTCAGAATATAATTACAAATAGAAATTAAGTTTTTAGTGTCATTTAGTTAGGAGTAGTACGTAGTACCGAGTCAATGTAGAGTAAAGGCTTACTCGTCAGTTAGCCTGAGACATTTAGTAGAAGTCCCTAATATCAAGAACTATGGCACCCCTGTAGGTTATAAGAACTCATTCATCGATTGAGGCTGACACCTTAGTCCTTTAAGACATTAGTTTAGTGGATCCACACTAGCCAGTATTTGTACACTTAGTAATGTACTAAAAATCCATCTAATTAGGGTTATAGGTTAGGCCTAGATTTGCTTAGATTGGGGTATGTCAGTTATTTTTAGCTCCCACAGTCCACAGTTATGTTTAGTCTTTAGATTTTTTATGACCTTGTATTCTGTTATTTAGTTTTTATTCACTACAAGTTAATACTTGGTCTTGCATTCAGTTTACCATGTTTCATGCATTCATGCTAAGATTTTACTATTTAGGTTGACCATCTCAAATAATCAATACATTCACAGTACTAATCACATACTATCTTGTGCTATATTGTCTTATAATATAGGTTTCGATGCCTCAGTATCCAGATCACGTTTAGCATATTTCTGTATCTGCAATAATGTTTTATGAGTCCTCATTATTCAAGGACTATCTATTAATATTTCCTTCTGTATTTTTTTATTTAGTTTTTAGATAGTTGGAGTTAGTTGGAGATTTGTCCTAACAACTCATATGAGTAGACACTTTCTGACAGATGTTTAGATATTTAACATGTTGAGTATTCTTGGACAATCTTATTTCTGATATTCAATATTTGATCCCATTATCATTTAATTCAATTTAGCTTCTGCCTAGAATTTTTTTATTTCTTCAAAATTCTTAGAGTTATGCCAGACCATGGGTTAGCTTATGAAAAACCCTGGGTTTCTGTCCCTTAGAAAATTTCATGGATTTTCGGTCTCTGGATAGGATATTATTAGGATAAATAACTCATACACTAGGATACGAGTGGTATAGGTTAGTCGTATATTAACCAGTGTTGGATGGTAGGTTGGATTTGGTTCTTAGAATTGATACAACTTTGGTGGTATGAGCCATCTCAATGTATATAGGCTATTTGGTTACTTTACTTAGTCTTAGGATTTGTAACTTAAGTTGGATCTGAGTACGAGTGGCTCACCATGAGTTGTAATCCAGGGTATGAGTCGTATTATGGACTCATATGGTGGTCAGTGTTCAATCCTCTTGGGATTTTATTCTGCCAGCGGTACAGATTATGAGTACTAGTCATATACTTGGATACAACATGGTTTAGGGTGATTCATACCTTGGATAGTGTTAGGTCAAAGGGAGATGGCCTTGGCTACCACTCGCATTAGAGGGTACGACTGGTATAGATAGTTGTACCCACCTGATAGGATTTCTGGAAGTTTAAGTGAGGGAAATTTGGATATTTCCCCACTTAACCTAATAAGGACCCATGACTTATATTCCTATTAGGAGGTTATTTTCCCTATTATTCTATTGATTAACACCTAGAAACTTCTCTTAAACACTCTACAATTCTCTCTACAACTTTTGGGTAAAGGAAGGCTAGGGTTTCATCTTAAGGATTAATTTGGGGCTTGTGTTGATGATTTTTCTCCATCATCTTCTTGGTTTAAGATATGTTCTCTTCTCTCATTGTTATTTCCAACTAAATGCATGGTTTTATACAACGTTTTCATTGTTTGATTATGTATGGTTTTGAATTTTCAAATATAATTTGGGGGATTTGGTTATAAATTCTTGGTTATAGTTTTCACATGTTTTAATTATACTTTTATATACTTTAATGTTAGTTTTGTATAATTGGCTTCATGGGAATAGTTATTTGGTAATTGGCTTTGGCTTTGGTAATACTATGCCCCTAATGTGTTTGATAAAATGCCTACAGGAATGTTTTCATTACATTGTTGAAATACTATGCTCCGATTGCTTTATCTTCTGCTCCTATACCTAGTGGTGCTGCTTCTACGTCTGCTCTTGTTTTTGGTATCGACGCTTGCCGGAATAGGTTGTATGCTTTTGCATCTCAGTAGGAATTTGGGCATCACCGAATGTCATAACTGGTACGTCACAACTCTTTTCTCATGACGTGCATTGTCTGCTTGATCTGGGGTCCATTATTTCCTATGTGACCCCATATATGGATGTTTTTTGGTTTTGATCCTGAGGTTATTTTTAATCTTTTTTATATTTCTACCCCGGTAGGTGACTCAATTATTGCTAAAAGAGCCTATAGGGTGTGTGTGGTATCTATTGGTAGCAAGTATACTATGATAGATATGTTTGAGTTGGATATAGTGGATTTTGATGTTATTCTTGGGATGGATTTGTTACAATCATTAGATTTTTGGACCCATAAGGTTGTCTTTAGGTTCCCTTGTGAACTGGTTATAAAGTGGGAGGGTGGTTGCCTAGCTCCTAGGGGAAGGTTTATTTCTTGTCTTAGCGTCGAGAGATTAATCTCCAAAGGGTGTCTTTATTACTTGGTCTAGGTTAAAGTATCTAACTCGGAGGGTCCTTCCTTTCACTCAATTTCGGTGGTAAATGAGTTTTCTGCGATTTTTTAGATGATCTTCCTGGTGTTTCTTCAGATAGGGAAATCGAGTTTAGTAATTATTTGGTTCTGGACACTCATCTAATAGCTACTCCTCATTATAGAATGGCTTTGGCTGAGCTGAGAGAACTCAAGGAGCAACTTAAGGATCTTTGTATTAGGGGTTTATTCATCCTAGTGTATCATCGTAGGGTACACCAGTTTGTTCGTGCGCAAAAAGGATGGTTTCTTTCAGATGTGCATCAACAATCAGAAGTTGAATAAGGTAATAATCAAGAACAAGTATCATTTTCCAAGGATAGATGACTTGTTTGATCAGTTGCAAGGTTCCAAGCTCTTTTCTAAGATAGACCTTCGGTCTGGGTATCAACAACTTAAGATTAGGGAGGAGGATATCATTAAGATGGCTTTTCATACTCGGTATGGACACTTTAAATTCTTGGTTATCTCATTTGGCTTGACTAATGCCCCAATGATATTTATGGATTTGATGAACACGGTTTTCAGGCAGTTCTTAGATTTTTTTTTCATTTTGTTTATTGATGACATAAAAGTGAGATGGATCATGCCAATCACTTTCATGTGGTGTTGCAGAACTTAAAGGAACAACAGTTGTACACCATGTTCTCAAAGTGTGAGTTTTGGTTGAACTTGCAACTTTTTTGGGTCATATTATTTCTAGTGAGGGGATCATGATGGATCCTTAAAAGGTTGTGGTGGTGAAATAGTGGCCTAGACCCATGACTCCAACCGGTATTCGGAGGTTCTTAGGTTTGGCCAGTTATTATAGGTGGTTTATTGAAAGCTTTTCTTCGATAGCTACTCCTTTGACTAAGTTAATTTAGAACAAAGTAAAATTTTCTTGGTCGAAAGTGTGTGAAGGGATTTTTAAGAAGCTTAAGGGTAAGCTAACTTCAACTTTGATTTTTCCATTACCTGAATGTAATGAGGAGTTTGTGGTTTATTGTGATGCGTCTCAGGTGGGGCTTGGTTGTATTTTAATACAACATGAGAAGGTGATTACCTATGCTTCCAAGCAATTAAAGATATATGAGAGGAATAATCCTACTCATGATTTATAGTTATTCGGGGTAGTCTTTGCTTTGAAAATCTGGCAGTATTATTTGTATGGAGAGCACATAGATAACTTTTTGATCATAAGAGCCTGCAGTATGTGTTCACTCACAAGGAGATAAATGTCAGGTAGAGGAGATGGTTGGAGCTTCTCAAGGACTATGATATAAGTTTTCTCTATCATCCAGGTAAGTCTAATATTATTGTTGATGCTCTTAGTAGGTTATCCATGGGGAGTTTAGCTTATGTAGATAAGGAGAAGCGAGAATTGGAGAAAGATATTCACCGCTTGGCTAATCTTAGATTTCATCTCTATGACTCCAAGGATGGTGGTGTGTTGGTATAGGAAGAGGTTAGACCATCTCTCGATGAAGAGATTAAGAAGAAGCAAGTGTTAGATCCTATCTTAATGAAAATCAAGAGTGATGTAGTTGGGAAAAAGGTAATGCTATTCGAAATCAGTGGTGACGATACTTTACGATACCAAGCGAGGTTGTGTGTCCTTTACGTTGATGGGTTGTAACAAAGGATCGTTGTTGAGGTACATAAATAACGCTATGTTGTTCATCCCAGTTCTACAAAGATATATTATAATCTCAAAGAGATATATTGGTAGAATGGTATAAAAAAGGACATAGCTGATTTTGTAGCCAGGTGCATGGTGTGTCAACAAGTTAAAGTTGAGAACATAAGGCCTGGAGGGTTGTATCAAGAAAATGATTTGCTCGAGTGGAAATAGGAGGTGATCAATATGGATTTCAATACCGGTATTCCTTTATTGTGGAACTAATTTGATTTGATTTGGGTTATCATGGATAGGATGACGAGGTCTGATCACTTCTTGCAAGTGAGGACTACTTTTTCAGTAGAAGATTATGCGTAGTTGTATCTTTAAGAGGTTGTGAAGCTGCATGGGGTACCTTCTTTGATTATCTCTGATCATAGAGTTCTTATCTCATTTTTGGCGGTCTTTTCAGAAGGGATTGGGTATGAAGGTGAGTCTGAGAACTGCTTTTCATCCTCAGATGGATAGGCAAGAGGAGAGGACTATTCAATCATTGGAGGATATGCTTTGGGCATGTGTGATTAATTATAGTGGCAATTGGGTTGAGCATCTACCTTTGGTAGAGTTTGCTTACAGTAATAGCTATCATTCTAGTATTAGTATGACCCATTTTGAGGCATTGTATGGTAAGAGGTGTAGATCTCCTATTAGATGGTTTGAGCTTGTGAGCCGGATGTGTTTGGTCCGAATTTGGTTTATCTGACTACAGAGAAGGTGAAGGTGATTTGGGATAGTCTTAAGGCTGCCCAAAGTTTCCAAAAGTCCTATGTGGATGTAAGGCATAGAGATTTGGAGTTTGAAGTTTGGGACAAGGTGTTCCTAAAGGTATCTCCCATGAAAGGAGTGATGCGTTTTGGTAAGAAGGCTTAGCTCAGTCCCCAGTTTGTTATTCCTTATGCGATTTTGTGGAGGGTTGGTAATGTTTCTTATGAGTTGGAGTTACCTTCTAGGTTGAGCTCTATTCATCAAGTATTTTATGTCTCTATGTCGAGGAAGTGTCTTGGTGATCTTTTTTCGGTGGTTCCCTTAGAGGGCTTGGGTATCTTAGGTTCTAACTATCTTATGAAGAAGTCTTGGTTGAGGTTTTGGATCGGCAGGTTCGTCGATTGTGAACCAAGGATGTGGCCTCGGTTAAGGTTCTATGGTGGAACCACAAGGTGGAAGAGGCTACATGGAAAGCAAAAGTGGACATGAAGTCCAAGTATTTGCATTTGTTTTTTGCTTCTTGGATTAGTGCGGAAAGTATGTGTTCTTGAACATATCTTTAATTTTTGAGTTTGTTAAAGGAAATATTAATATCATTGCATCTGTGTTTCGTAACTTGGTTAATGGTTGTATTGATATTTGATCATGCAAATGAATCATGCTAGTGGTTACCCTACTATATTCGTCATTCGAGGACGAATGATCCTAGTAGGGGTGACTGAAACACCCTGGGTTCCTAGCCTTTTGAAAATTTCCTAGATTTCTAATCTCTGGACAGGATACGACTAGGAGAAATGACCCATACACTGTGATACGGGTGGTATGGGTTAGTCGTATGCTGACTGTTGGTTGGTAAATTGCATGTGGTTTTTTGAATGGATACGACTTAGGTGGTACAAGTCCTATTACTGGATATGGGTTGTTTGGTTACTTCACTTAGTATTAGGCTTGGTAAATTAAGTTGGAACTGAGTACGAGTGGCTCACCATGTGGCGTGAGCCAGGGTACGAGTCATACCATACACTCATATGATGGTCTGTGTTCAATCCTCTTGGGATTCTATTCTTCCAGGGTACGGATCATGAGTACTAGTCGTACACTTGGAAAGGACATAGTTTGGGGTGAGTCATACCTTGGACAATGTTGGGTCCAAGGAAGATGGCCTTGGGTACGAGTGGTGGGTACCACTCATATTGGAGGGTACAATTGGTATGGATAGTCGTACCCACCTGATGTGATTTCTGAGAGTTTAAGTGAGGCCAATCTGGACATTTCCCCACTTAAACTAATACAACCCCACAACTTATATTCCTATTGGGAGGTTATTTTCCCTATTATTCTGTTCATTAAAACCTAGAAACTTCTCTTAAACACTCTACAATTCTCTCTAAATATTTTGGGTAAAGGAAGTCTAGGTTTCATCTTAAGGAGTAATTTGGGCCTTTTGTTTGTGATTTCTCTCCATCATCTTCTTGGTTTAAGGAATGTTCTCTTCCCCATTATGATTTCCTACAAAAGGCATGGTTTTATACAACGTTTTCATGGTTAGATTATTTTATGGTTTTGGATTTTCAAATATAATTTGGGGGATTTTGTTATAAATGCTTGGTATGCTTTTTCCATGTTTTAATTATTCTCTTATATTCTTTAGTGGTGGTTTTGGATAATTGATTTCATGGGAATGGTTATTTGGTAATTGGCTTTGATTTTGGAAATACTATGCCCCCAATGTGTTTGATAAAATGCCTATGGTAATGTTTTCACTATATTTATTTTTATTTAAATGGAACTTATGCATAGTTTAAACTTGTTAATGGAACCCTAAGTGGTTAAATGGTTTGAAATAGTTTAAGCAGAATGGTTTGGTGCTCACGATTATGGTTAATTGGACTCCTTGTGGGGTACAATGGAATTCCCTAAGTAAACATGTTAATGAACAACTTGTGGGGTACATGGGACTCCCCCAAGCAACTTATAATGGAACACATGTGGGGTATATGGGACTCCCCTAAGTTAACTTGGTAAATGGGTACATGGGAATCCATTTAACCTAAAAGGTTTTGACTAAGGACAATATTTGCAAGTTATAGTCGGTATGAAGATACCACTATTCATACCCATGGTAAGTAATACATGGATTACTGGATTAGTTGGTTTGAAAGGGTTTTAATTGGTTAATAATGATGGGGTGTGCTATCTAACTGTGAAAATGGGAGTTCCATGAACAAACACTGGAAACTCATGTTTTTCGACATGAGGGGTAGGTCATTGCGACCGTTTTATGATACTATGATATATGCAGGAATCCTCTAAGTACATTGTACATAAGTATCATAGAGGGTGAGGGTACTTGGGTTCAGATGGTTGGACTCGGTTGGGTCAGTTTTGGTAATAGACCTATCCAAGAGTTTATAAATTAGGTAGTTACACTATCTTGTTATATTCTTGAAATTCAGCCAACTCAGGGCAGGCAGATAGAGGTTAAGTTGGGTAATGGGGGTGGACTCCGGTCCTGGTTGGACTTAGGACACCCATTATGGCAAGGCCCTGAGTCGGGTCATGTAAACTTAGGGCCACTTGTGACTCTATGCATCGTGTTATGACTAGGGATAGTCTCAGGTTATCACAAACTTAGTATCAGAGCATCAAATTTAAAGTGTCCTAGGGAGTATGAAAGTCACATTAAGTAGAGTCTTGTTCGTGGGTGTGAAGCGCGAAGAGACTACAAAATGTTTTAGGAAAGTTTCACTTCTTTCATTATTTATGTCAAGTGATAAAGTGTGAAACTCTTTTAAGATTCTTCTTCTAACTTATCCTCTAGCTATTTACAAAAAATGCCTCCCAAGAGAACTAACAGAAGGAGAAATGGAAACCAGCAGGTACCACCACCAGTTCCTGAAGACCCTTTAAATGAGTAGGTATCCCATGCTGAATTTAGGGTTGCTTTTACGGCATCAGCTCAGTCAATGATAGCTTAGATAACTAGCAGGTGGTAGCCCCAATCAACCTAGCTGTGAATACAGTAGCAACTAGTGTCTGAGACTTCACTCAGATGAATCCTCCAGTATTCTTAGGGTCTAAGTCTAAAGAGGATCCGCAGGATTTCCTGGATAGTATTCAGAAGGTCACTGAGATCTTGGGTGTCATAAGTGTAAAAGAGTATTCACTCAAGTTTGCTTAGCTGGCAAGGTATGCTCCAAATATAGTTGCTGAATCTAAGGCCCGAATGAGTAAGTTTATGTCAGGTGTTTCTAAGGATGTGGTCAAGGAGTGTAGGATGACAATGTTGTTTAAAAAGATGGGTATCTCAAGATTAATAGTTCATGCTTACCAAATTGAGGAAGAGGAGATCAAATAGAAGAAAAAGGGAGACTAAGAGGTCCAGACCTGGTGATTTTAATTTCCCCCAGCAAGGGTCAGATGGTGGAAATAGTTTCAATTTTGATAGAAATCTTCAGGCCCAGCCCTACCTTCTGTCAGTGCTCTAGTGCTCAAGTCCTGATAGGATACTCGAGATAGGGCAACAAGCTCTAATTCCCTGGGTAGTCTGAAAAGTGTTTGCACCAACCAAGCTTGCACGAAATATGGTAGGAACCACAAGGTTGAGTGCATGGCAGGTATTCACGCTTGTTTTGGGCGTGGCAAATCAGGACACAGAGTAAGGGATTGCCTAGAGGTTAGGTAGAGAGGTAGAAATGATCCTCATCAAAGACAATCAAATTCTTATGCCGCTTCAGCAGGTCCCCCAACTCAGCAGGGTTCCACTTCTAGTGCAACTAGTGGACAACGACAGGGTAGGTTCACTGCCCTTCAGACTCGACAGGATTAGAAGGGTTCCCCTAATATGGTCACTAGTACATTGAAAGTTTTTCATATTCACATTTATTCATTGTCAAACCTAATTAATCAATGCCTAAACTATACCTCCAATGGAAGATAAAGTGGTCACTGTCAAGTAAACTAACCCAACTCAGGTTGTGGTCGAATCCATTGGGATTATATGGACTTGTTTCTCTAGTTTGCAGGAATCAACAGGAAGTACTTAAAGCAAATGAAGGGTTTGTAGTAGTAATCTCGAACAAGTAACCAAACTCAAAATCTTTAGTTGTAAAATGTCAGAAATAAACACCACGCTTATGTTCCCTCGACTTCGAACCTAGTAGGCTTTTCATGCTTAATCACACAATCAAACTATTGTGCATGTAAAATCTGGTAAGTTAGGTATCACGAACCACCTCTCTGCATACTTTAGTGAATTTCACTCATCTACTCTCAGTCTCAAAGTATCTCATTACTAACGCTTACCTTGGATCCCAATTTCAACTATCTTCTCTCGGTCTCAAGTTGATTAGATGTAAGTTAATCATTATAAGTAATAATACATGTTAGCTTATTTCAGAAACTTACCCCAAATCACTGTTATGATCTCCTTTTCCCAATATCTACCTCTCTCTTAGGTTCGTAGTTAACACAGGCTGGATCCTAACATTTGCAACCATTAAGAAAGCAATAAGTATAATGAAAACCACAATGCATGCAGCAATAACTATCCAAAAGGATTGAATATTTCCCCTACTTTGTTATTTTAACAGGGTTCCTACAACCCTAGATAAGGGAATTAGTCGCTCATGTTTGTAATACGATCAAAGGAATTCATAATTGAAGACATTCAAACAATAGCACAATAATCAATGGATAAAACCCAAAGTCTTTAACTGATTAAACAATCAAAATCAATATAACGCAATTCCAAGATCAAAATCAAATCCCAGGTCAAATATATGTTTGTAAGTGTATAGAGTAAACTAACTAAAAAACATCAAAAGAGTATATATAGCTTACACAAAAACCCTAAAAATCAAATCCCAAATAAAAAAGAAAAATTGAGGTTAGTGGCCACCTACTAACCAACCTACAGGCCATAGGTAGAACCTACGGACCATAGGTGGTCGAATGTAGGTTCCCCCTCCCTCCACTAGCAGCTTCTGAACTCTCTGGACTTTTCTCTTCTGCAACCTACTCTATCACCTATGAACCATAGGTGCCCTATGTAAGTGAAAGAGTCTTCTTGTATGCACTTTTAAGCCTATGGACTTCCAATTTTTGACGCCTACTTTTGTACCTATGCCCAGTAGGTGGAACCTACAGGTCATAGGTGCCCAGGTAAGTAGCCCAATACTTCAGTTTTCATCCTTTTCTTTAGTTTAGTATCCAATATCTGGTTTGTTGCTAAAACATAACAAAAACATACCATATCTAACAAACCAACATGAGTGAATTGCATATTTTCATTGTTTTAAGCGTTCAAAGTTCTATGAATTTATAACACATCAACACCCTCAACTTAGAACATTTGCATGTCCTTAAGAAACACAACAAAATAAAACTAAACAATGACGCTTAACTAGGAGAACTATAAGCTATCTAAGGCAGTCAATCAACACTTTAAGAGCAAAAACATTACACCCCCCCTCTTTCAACAATTCAAAAAATATTGTGTATACACATGACGCACAATAATGTGACACAAGGGAATCAAGGTATGACATTACATTAGCAACAAACAACTAATATATACAATGTACACTAGCTAAACAACTAAGAAGTTAGCAATACAGCCCATGTACCCCCACAACAACGAAGTCCTACTCACTCATATGAAATAATGCATGCCAGTGCGGGGACGGTCAAGAGGCACTCACACTCAGAAGAGAATTCCCATCAATGCACTTTAAATACCATAGGCTTGCCCTTATTTTCTTGATCTTAGTTTCTGACAGTCAAGTTAGGATCCCTATAGGATTTTATTTAGCTTGTAATGTAGGCTTGGGGGCTGGTATGGTACACATGGATATTTTCTATGACTACGCCTCCTTGGCACTACACTTACTTTGGGGTCCACTCAACTAATTCTCTTTTTATTCAACCATTATTTCTCCCTTTTTATTCTTTTATCGCACATTTAGGTTAGGTGTGGTTTTTTTTATTTACTTTTTTCTCTTTTTTCTTTTCTTTTTTCTTTTCTACCACACCCAACCCTACTATCTATTTCTCTTATTTTATCCTTCTTCATACCCATTTATATTACACACCCCTATGATAGTAACTCTCAACTTAGGCAATTTGCTTGAGTTGAGGTGCACAATATCTAAGGAGGACCAGGGCCAAAATAGGTTTATTGTAACACAAATGAGAAGGTAAAAGGTGTAACAAGAAAAATAGGCTATAAGACTCAAATATCAGGATCAAGATATACTTATTCACACATGGAAGGCCATTTAGTCTAAAAGTGGACAAATATAAAAAATGACCTATGATCCTTTCCTAATCTACTTTCCTACAACCTATGCAAGACTAACCGGGCAAGTTCTAGATTTAACACTCAAAAGGGAATTAAGTAGCATCTCACACACATATGGCATAAAGTCACATCACAAGCTACTACCTATTTGGTTCATGCACAAGTTAGCTATGATTATCATGTCCCTAATACTAATGCCATAACAAGATCCACAATGGTCACATATATATACATTCACATAGTTCTAAAAATAATTTTTTTGAGGGTTATCATATTTTAAAAAAATCAACAATAAGAATATTTCAACTTTCCTAGATAATAAAAAATCTCCTAATTACACAAAAATAAAACTCAACACGAAACAAAACACATCATGAAAAAAAATTAACCTAGACATGTCAGTTCTACTACCATACCTTAGATAACATGAAAAGAAGAATGGCAATAGAAACCAACGGTGGCTATCATATACCTACCCAACTAAAAGACTACGCATTGTCCCTAGTGCGTGTAAATAATGTAAAACAAGGGAATGAGGACATACCTGGGATGCACTAGGAATCCATATCATGATAGAAAAAATCACCATATACCTTGGGTTGCCTCCCAAGTAGTGCCTGATTTAATGTCGCAGCATGACTTAGTTACCTCGGCTACTCAAACATCGCCAAGGCTAACCTCATCAATCACCTTCACCTATTTAAGATAACAAAAATAGTGCTTCACACACTACACATTCACATTGAATGGGGCTTCACCATCTCTTTTTAGCTCTATAACACCATGATGGAATGCCCTAACTAGGGTGAATAGTCTAGATCACCTAGACTTTAACTTGCCAGGAAACAAGCAAATTCATAAATTATACAACAAGACCAAATCACCAGGTTTAAACACCTTTTTCTTGGTATTCCTTTCATGATAAAACTTGATTCTTTCTTTGTATATAGCAGAGCTCTCATAAGCATAAAGCCATAATTCATCCAATCATTCACCTTGCTCAACCTCATCTTGGCTGCATCATGCCACTTAAAATTAAGCTTTTTCAATGCCTATAATTCCTTATGCTCAAGTTTGACCAGCAAGTGACATGCCTTGCTGTAGGAAAGCTGATATGGAGAAGCACGTATTAGGGTCTTAAAAGCTGTTTGTTAGGCTCTCAAAGGACCATCTAACTTTTTTGACAAATCAGTCCTGTTGGCATTCATAATCTTCACCAATATGAACTTGATCTTTCTATTAGAGACCTCAACCTACCAATGATAAGTTGTTTCCACCCTATGTTTTAATTCATATTTGTCAAGTAGGGCCTTAAATAGACAGTTGAAGAAGTAGGACCCACTATCACTGATTATCGCATATGGAGTACCAAATTGACAAAATATATTTTTTGTAAAAAGATGGTGACACTTCTACCTTTATTGGTTGGAAGCACAACTACTTCCACCCATTTAGAAATTAATCCTCCATACATTAAACAACTCCAACTCTAATATAGGTTTCATGAAGAGTTCATGTTATCGTGATGTAACACCGAGAATTTTTCCCTGTGAAAATTTCTTAACTTTTATGCTTACTGCTAAGGTAATGAATCACTTAATGAGTTGTGAAGACTCATTACTATCCGTAGGGCTCTAGTCATAGGTAAACTAGTAAGAATGCCTAAGTTTTTATTGATGTAACGACTGTACCCTTATGATTCATAAGCTGAGATCACAAGTCGTAGGGAATGACTAATGAACAAACCAGTGAAGGGGGTCTAAAAGTATGCCTAGACTATGAGTCTAGGCTAAGACTCCTAACCAGTTGTGACGTATCCCGTAATGACTGGGTGAGAATTTTCCAGCATTTTAATTAAGGGAATTTTGGTTATTTCCTCTCATCCCTAATTATAAACCACGACATAAAACACCCTAAGGGACCCTTTAACTCTTCACTACCCAATCAATAACACTTCTCTCTTCTCTAAAATTGCCAAATCAAAAACAAAGTTAGGGTTTCAAGGATTAAGTATCTAGGGCTCAAATTGGTGGTTTCTCTCAATAACTCTTGGTATCTCAGGCAGACATCTCTTCCCTAAAATTTGTTTTGTTAAAAACATATGTTTAAGATTATTATCCATGTGATTTAATTATTGATATGGAAATTTTATTGAGGGCTTTTGGATGTTATTTGGATGAATTGCTTTTCCTATGGTTTTTATGAGTTATTCATGTTTTAAAATGATGGATTTTGAACTAATTGGGTCCATGGGCATGGTTAATGGGAATAGAGGGTCATGGATTCTCCTAAATTTATTTGAAAAACTTATGAGGGTCATGAATTCCCCCAACTTTATGGATTTTGGCAATGGAATTGGTAATAACCTTAACATACCTTATGAAATTGGCTTTAAAACATGGTTATATGCATATTAAAACCAAATTAGAACTATTGTATTACATAAAAGGCTAATGGAATACAAATGGCTTTGAAAAGGCTTTTATCGCCATGAATTAATTTTAAATTAAACCTTGGGGGTCATGGATTCCCCAAGTTAATGAATAATTAGACCATGGGGGTCGTGGGTTCCCCCATGTTAATTGATAATTGGACCATGAGGGTTGTAAATTCCCCCAAGTTCATTGTCAATGGAAATGGCATAATGATATTAGTTTGCAAGTGTAATTGGTATGACGATACCAATGGTCTGTTCTTTAATGGATGGTCCTTAGTTTAATGAATAAGAATGGGTAAATATTTTAATTGGGATTAAAAACAGTTATGTAGATGGCCGTAAAGGTGGAGGTCTCGAGGAACCAATATTGGAAGCCCACATTTGTTAGTGTAGGGTTGGTCTTAATGGTCGTGTGCTTATGTCACACCTTATATATATTTATTATGGATTAGGCAAGGCCTGAGGATTCCCCAGCCTTCCTATATACATCTATTTTTTATGTCTAACATGCACTAGGGCACTTTCTATGGTGGGAGTCGAAGCTATATAGCCCGAGGGTACCATTATAACGGTTGAAGCTACACATTCCAAGTTATGTTTTTAATCCCATGCAAAACCCTATTCCCTATCACCTATCCCAACATATTATATATATATATACATAAATCATTATATGCATATGGTTTTGGACTGATTGAGCATGGCATTCTTTTTCCCCTTCCCTTAGTTACATGCTAGTGCTCACCCTGCTAACCATCCCTGAATATTGTATCCCCATGCGATGCAGGGTCCGAAGAGACTTTTATTTCCTTATGCAGTGGTAGGTGATTTCTAGATTGTCCGTGAGTCAACTTTGAAGTGGTGAGCTTCCATTATCCAAAAGGCCTTCATTTTATGGTCTTGACTAATTTATGTCTTAGACTTTTCCCAAGGGTTCTTTTTGGCTATGGTCGGGGACATGTCTCGACTTAGGTTGATATTTGGTTTTGTAGAGGCTTTTATGGACAAAGTGTGGGTGGATTGTGTTATGGATTCTTAGATCCCTCTTGGTATTGATTTATCTATCTTGTGATATGTTTGGAACTCATTTCTATCTTGTTATATATTCAGAACTCAGTTCTATTTTTGTATATATTTGGAACTCATCTCTATCTTTTTATATGTTTAAAACTCATCTGCTGTGGATATATTGTATTTTGGTTGGCGGGGGTGGCCTCTGGTCTTAGCAGACTTGAGATATTCATCACGATTATGCCCTTGTTTGGGTCGTGACAAGCTTTGTATTAAAGCCCAGGTTCATGGTCATTGGGTGTCCACAAAGAAATGTCAAATAGAGTCTCTTTTATAGGTGTCTAGTGCACCATACTTATACGGGAGAGACTATGAAGCATGTAGGAATGTTTTCCTTTCTTATGATCTCTTTTTTAGGCTATAGAGTCTAAGTCCTTGAAACCTCCTCTAATCTCAATTTTCTCGTATTTCTAATCATGCCTACTCGAAGGTCTAATGCTCATGGAAACTCCTCTATCCCACTTGATGATAATATGGATGGAACTCACCCTATTTTTCGAGTTTAGACCCAGCCTAGGATCCTTGGTTCTGACTGTAATGCCTCTTGTAGAGTTCCATCAGTCCCTACCAGTCCTCTTCCAGCTTCTTGGACTGATGATATTCTTTCCCCACCGCCCCAAGGAGATATTTCTAATGCCAAGTTCTATTGATCTATTCATCTGCTTACTCAGTTGGTGATTTCTTATTCTCGTCATCCTGACAGTGATAGTTCTGTTGCTCCATCATCTGAGGTCACTAGAGTTGGCCACTTTATGAGGTTAAATCCTCCAACCTTTACTAGTACTAAGGTTGAGGAGGATCCTCAAGGGTTTATTGATGAGATGGAGAATATTTTTTGGGTAATGAACTCTTTTGATTCTAAAGGTGTGGAATTTGCTACATATCAAATAAAAGATATAGCATATCAGTGGTATGAGGAGTAAGAGCAGTTAAGGGGTGATGATATAAATCCGACTATATAGGATGAGTTTTTGAGTGCCTTTCTTGATTATTTCTTTCCCCAGGAGTTGAGAGAGGCTAAATCTGAGGAGTTTGTGAACTTGAAGCAGGGAAGGATGACTGTGTAGGAGTACGCTTTAAAATTTCATCAACTATCTCATTATGGCGAGAATGATGAAGTTTTCTTTGGGTTTGTCTCAGGACTTGGTACTAGAGTGTAAGGACACAATATTGAATAAGGACATGTATATCTCTAGGCTTGTGGTGTATATAAAGTAGGTTAAAGATGAAAAAAGAAGCACACAAAATAGGAGAGAGGTAGAATAAGAAGTTTAGATATTTAGAGTAGGGTGAAGGCCAACAAAATAGTGGTAGAGATAGTAGGTAGTAGGGCTAAAAAAGGACTTGGGGAAACTCGGTTTCATATTCTACGGCTAGTGCTCCATATTCAAAGCCATCTGGTAATCGTAAATTTCAGAGTAACAAATGGTTTAAAGACCAAGGCGCCCAGTCTTAGCCTAGTAGAGCAGTCAGCCCCACCCCATCCTCTCTGAAGATTTTGTAGGTAGATACATCATGGACAGTATGACAAAGAAGAGGAATAGGTGTTATAATTATGGTCAGCCGAGGCATTTACAACGACACTATCGAGCTAAGGTTTCTTCTAGAGCTAATAAGGTTTCAATTGCTATTTCATCAACTCCTGCACCAAAGAGGTGCTACTTTTGGTACCGACACTATTAGGAATCGTCTCTATGCTCTTGCACCTATCAAGAATTTGAGGCATCTCCTGATATTATCAATGATATGTTGAAACTTTTCTCTCATAATGTATATTGTCTGCTTGATCTAGGTTCTACCCTTATTATGCGTCCCCTTATGTTGTGGTTCATTTCGGTTTTAGTCCCGAGAGTATTTCTAAGCCTTTCTCTATATCTACCCTAGTGGGTGATTCTGTCGTGGCTACAAAAGTCTATAGAGGCTCTGTGGTTTTCATCTTTCATAGGGAGACATTAGTGGATTTGATAGAGTTTGATATAGTGGATTTTGATGTGATCTTGGGGATGGATTGGCTTCATTCTATCTATGCTTCTATAGATTATCGAACTCGTCAGGTCAGTTTCCAAGTCCCTAATGAACTAAAAATAGAATGGGAAGAAAGGTCCTTAGTACCTAAAGAGATGTTTATTTTGCATATTAGAGCCCAAAAGTTGATTTCCAAGGGGTATCTTTATCATCTAGTTCGGGATGAGGATTTTTATTTTAAAAGTCCTTTGTTACAATCTATCTTGGTGATTAACAAATTTCCTGAAGTATTTATTGATGATCTTTTGGGCATTCCTCCTAATAGAGAAATAGACTTTGGGATTGATCTTCTACCGGATACCAATCCTATCTTTATCCTTCCAAATAAAATGGCTTTGGTTGAGTTGAAAGAACTTAAGGACAATTTAAAGGATCATTTTGATAAGGGTTTCATCTATTCTAATGTCTTTCTGTGGGGTGCTCCGATGCTTTTTGTACGTAATAAGGATGGTTCCCTTTGGATGTGTATTAATTATCATCAGCTGAATAAAGTTACAGTGAAGAATAAGTATACTCTTTCTAGGATTGATGATCTCTTTGATCAACTTCAGGGTGCTAGATACTTCTCTAATATTTATCTTCAATCGAGTTATCATTCTTTGAAGATTAGGCATGCAAATATCCCTAAGACTGCTTTCCAAACCCAATATAGTCATTATGAGTTTCAACATAGTGATAGGATTATTATAGATCCACAGAAAGTTGAGTCAGTTAAGAAGTGGCCTAGACCCATGACTCCAACCAACATTCAGAGCTTCTTGGGTTTAGCTGGGTATTATAGAAGGTTTGAGAGGAGCTTCTCTTCTATTGCTGCTCTATTGACTAAGTTGACTTAGAAATAGGTGAAGTTGCTATGGTCCGATACTTTTGAGTGTAGTTTTGAGAAGTTGAAGGATAAGTTGAATTTTGCCCCAGTTTTAAACCTATCTGAGGGAACTAGTGGTTTTGTTGTTTACTGTGATGCATCTTGTGTAGGACTAGGTTATGTTTTGATGCAACATAGTAAGGTTGTGGCTTATGCTTTTAGGTAGCAGAAGGTTCATGAAAGGAATTATCTAACTCATGATCTAGAGTTGGGGCTGTGGTGTTTGCATTGAGGATTTAGCGTCATTATTTGTATGGGGTGCATGCCAATATTTATTCAGATCATAAGAGTTTGCAGTATGTGTTCACTTAGAAGAAATTGAATCTCAGGCAGAGGCGGTGGTATTAATTGCTCAAGAACTATAACATAAGTCTTTATTATCACCCAAGTGAAGCTAATATGGTTGGTGATGCTCTTAGAAGGCTGTCCATGGGGAGCTTATCTTATGTGGATGGGGCAAAAAGAGGGTTACTGAAGGATACTCACAGATTGGCTAACCTAGGAGTTTATCTTTTAGACTCTAAAGATGGAGGGGTGATTGTTCAAGAAGTGGTCAAATTATATCTTGGTGCTGAGGTGACGGGAAGCAAGCTTTGGATCCTATTTTTATGCAGATTAAGAAGGATATGGATCAGCAAAAGGTTATGGCTTTTGAGATTGTTGGTGATGGTATCTTGAGTTACCATGGTAGATTGTGCGTTTCTGATGTTGATTACTGCAACAAAGGATTTTGACTGAGGCACATGAATCGAGGTATACAATTAATTTAGGTTTAAAAAAGATGTATAATAACTTGAAGGAGATCTATTGGTGGAACAACATGAAGAGAGATGTGGCAAATTTTATGGCTAAGTGTATGGTTTGTCAGCAAATGAAGGTTAAGCCCTTGAGTCCCGTTTGTATGTCTCTAGAGATAGAGTTACCTACGTGGTAGTGGGAAATAATTAGTATGGACTTAATTACTGGTCTTCTGGAGTCTCGTAATCAGCATAATTTGATCTGAGTTATCATGGATAGGATGACTAAGTATGCTCACTTTTTGCATGTAAGGATTACTTACTCTGGAGAGGATTATGCTAAGTTTTTTATTCAGGAGATTGTCAAATTGTATAGTGCTCCAGTTTCCATTCTTTCGGATCAAGGTACACAGTTCTCTTCTCACTTTTTGTGTTAGTTTCAAAAAGGCTTGGGCACACGGGTGAACCTTAGCACCGCATTCCACCCTCAGATGGATGGATAATCGAAGAAGATCATTCAGACTACAAAAGATATGCTAAGGGCTTGTGTGATTTATTTTTGTGGTATTTGGGTTGATTACTTACCTCTCATTGAGTTCGGTTACAATAATAGTTATCACTCTAGTATTGGGTTGTCTCCTTTGAAGCTCTTTATGGTAGGAGGTGTAGATCTCCTATTGGTGGTTTGAGGTTAGTGATACTAGATTGTTTGGTCAACTTGGTTCACCAAGCCATGGAGAAGGTGAAGGTGATCAAGGATAGGCTTAAAACTACTCAGAGTCACCAAAAGTCCTGCGTTGATCTGAGGAGAAGAGAGTTGGAGTTCAAGGTTGGCAATTGGGTGCTCTTGAAGGTATTTCTTATAAAAAGAGTGATGAGGTTTAGGAAGAAGGGGAAGCTCATCCCCCATTATGTCAGTTTGTACTCGATCTTGAGGAGTGTTGGTAATGTTGCTTATAAATTAGAGTTGCCTTTGAGTCTTGGTTCTATTCATCCAATTTTCCATGTATCGATGTTGAAGAAGTGTGTAGGCAATCCTTCTTTGGTTGCGCCTATTTAGAGTGTCGGTATTTCAGATTCCTTGTCTTATGAGGATGTTCCAGTTGAGATTCTGGATAGGCAAGTCTGTTGTTTGAGGACTAAGGATATGGCTTCAGTGAAAGTCCTTTGGAGGAACCAAAAGGTGGAAGAAACTAGTTGGGAGGCTTCATAGGACATGTAGTCCAAGTATCTGTTCTTGTTCCTCGGGTTGGACAATCATGCTTAACGTATGCATTTTCCTATTCCCATATCTATTTGAATTTTGGTTCAAGATTTTGGATGCATTTTCGTGGACGAATAATCCTAGGGGGAAGAATAAAACATCCAAGATTTTTAGCCTATGAAAATTTCTTGACTTTTGTGCTCACTATCCAGATAACGACTCACTTAACGAGTCGTGAAGACTCATTACGAGTCGCAGGGCTCTAGTCGTAGGCAAACTAGAGAGGAATACCCAAGTTCTATTGATGTAACAACTGGACCCTTACGAGTTGTAAGGTGAGGTCACGAGTTGTAGGATGTGACACGTGACCAAACCAGTGAAGGGGGTCTAAAGTTTGGTTAGACTACGAGTCATAACCAGTCATCATGAGTCGTGACGTGACCCATAACGATTGGGCGACAAATTTTCAGTGCCTTCCTCTCATCCCCAATTATAACCCACAACATAAAACACCCTAAGGGACCCGGTTACTCCTTATTATCGAATAATTATACTTCCCTCTTCTCTGAAATTTCCCAAGTTAATAACAAAGCTAGGGTTTTAAGGATTAATCATCTAGAGCTTAAACTGGTTGTTTCTTTCCATGACTCTTGATATCTCAGGCATGCATCTTGTCACATAGGGGCATGATAATAAGAGGAAAAACTAGTCTAACTTTATTCAACACTAAAGTTTAAATTCGTGTTACTAAAATCATATCCCCATAAAACCAAATTAGGTGTATAAGTTTTATCCCTATCTCTAGTCCTTACATTATGGAAAACCATACAAAAAAAATGCAAAAAAACCAAAATTAATGCTTCACCACTAAATTCTCCTGAACATTATTACATAAAATCACGTATAAAATAACAAAAAACAATTCCCAAATCATACCCAGGCAATAAAAATTAATTAAAAGCCAAAGAAGCCTTTTCAATTTTTTAAAAATGGCTTCTTTGTACAAACTCCCGATTCTCGTTATCCTCATTTCGTCAATCCTTTGTTTCTTCTCCTCATGTAGCATCATTGTGCACGAAGACCTCTTAACGAAAGCTTGTACAGACACCGACAAGATTAAGATATGTACCGAAATTCTTAAAAATGACAAGGCTGTCACAGCAGCAGCGACGAAAGAATTGGACCTCGGATTAGCAATCATGAAATCAACCTTAGCCCATACAAAGGAAACACATGACTATCTATTGAAAAAAAAAAGGGTAAATCCTGCATACACCGACTGTGAAAAGGGATGGTTCAGTATGGTTGATAATCTTAAGAATATTTTAGAACGTACGACGAAGAACAAAGGGTATAAGGAAGATACAGATGACTACGACTTTAAGGTTGTTGGAGATGCTATCGGAGTATGTGGAAGTGGTTTAACAAGGAAGAAGATTGTAGATCCTGAGCTTACTAGAAGAGGAGATATTGTAAGAACATTAATTTCTGCTGCAGATAAACCATTGACCGATCTAAGAAGAAAGACCCAAAATCGGACTTAAATAAATGAAATTACTAAGAATGCGCTATCCACTTCATTAATTCAAATTTCGCATTTTCAATTTCTCCTAAATAACTATGTAGAAGAAGAAAAGGTCATTTCGATTCTATTATTCCTAAATTTTTCATTCTGTCATCTCCCATCGTCTAGTAAAGTATCATTTTGTATTGCCATGATTGTACCCCATTGTTCATCATCTAGTTGGTATATTATTGTACTATTGTTTGTTGTAGATTAGTGCATGAATTTTTTTGGTGTTTTGTTTGATTATTGTATTGTTCAATGTATAATAGATTATATATACGTGTGTGTTACATTTACTGGTTTCACCGCAGGTGCATTGCACATGTATGAGACTATATAGCGATATAATTCAATCAAAGTCTTTGAATAACGAATTTAACATATAGCAAATCTTATGTATACCAAGTCATGAAATGCATTTTCCGTATAATAGTAACAAAATAATTATAGCATAATTTTGAATAACTACCTTTGCATGAAAGAGTATAGTACACTATAATATTTTTGGCCTAAGGCCACAGTAAACCTGAGCCACACTTTACAAGTGTGGCCTATACCATTAAAGACCACGCTTTTAAAGCGTAACCTTAGTTTTTTACTTCTGGCCACATTACTTTTGGCAACGTTTTAAAAGAGTGGTCCTTAATGATGTAGACCATGATTTACAAATATTGCCAAATCATGATATAATTGACAATGCTTATTCACATATATGACTACATTTTTAAGTGTAATTTTATTATAATTTAGAAGACAACGTTTTAAAAATGTGACTTAAAATTTTCATTAAAATTTTCTCTCCCTTCCAACTATTTCAATTTCCCTCTAACTTATAATTAATGTCTCTCCCTTCCAACTATTTCAATTTCCCTCCAACTCATAATTAACCACAAAAATTGAGTATTTTAAAAATTTAAAACCCTACGCTATCAATCTTTCTCAGAAAACTCCAACCACTGTTGCCTGCCGCCGCCGGATGGTCGACTACCGCCTCACCCCCTTGCTTCCTCCTTCCTTCCTCTTCTCCATGAAACATAACTTCATACCCGCTCTCTCCTTCACCGCCATAAAAATATGCCGCCCAGCCTCCAACACCTCTTTTCTCTCTAGCAAAACAGCTGAAATAAGCCACTATCTCATCCCATCGTCACTGCTTCTCCACATTTAACCATGAAACCACCGGTGAACCGCACCAGTCACTGTCGCTACCTTATTTCTCCTCCTCTTCTCTTGTCTACTGATCTCTTTGCTGTCACAACTTCGTTGGAGTTAATGATTGGTGAGGTTATGATTAAATACCACTCCTCTTACTGCCTAGTTTTGGTGTAAATTTCAATTTGGTGGCTTTGCTTGCAATTACCCCAAAACAGATTCTTAGACTTAAAATTTATGATGATTGGTATGTGATTTTTACTCAATTATTTTGTTTTCATGTTTATTTACAGTTTTTCATAATGTATAAGAAAATCCCCAATATTTATTAAGTTTGAATCAACCACTGTGAGTATCAAATAGAGCTTTTCTCTTATGGTCTAGTTCATGTTGAAAAATGTTGAAATTGGATAGTTATGGTACTGTTTTTTGGGAAAAATGATATGATTTTCTTACAGATGGTGATTATCTATAATTTTGTTTAAAAATATATTTTCTTTCTCCTAAGTGTTATGTTTTTACCTTGTTAGAAAGACCTATAGCTTTGCGTGGATCGATTTTTTACCTATTGTTTTCGCTGACTATTTACAATTTTTTAGATGACCTCAAGTTTTTATATAATTTGCTTTATTTATGTATTTTCTACTTAGACGCATGTATGCCAAGGGGGGAGGGGGACAGAAGATGATTAAAGAGCTCATCGATAGAGGAAAGGCATCGAGTGAACATGAAAATCTCCTTGGTTGTATTTGAATGTTGCTTAATGACATATATATCTTGGTAATCTATGCCTACACCTTTTTCTAGATTATATATATAGTTGTGACTGATTATTGTGAAGAATATAGTTATCTATCCTTCTATTTAAGGCCTAATTTTGTTTAATTCGACCAATATTTTATTTTGCCTGACCCTTTCCTAGTAGTACACATAGGCTAACATAGTGTTCAGTGACTGTTACTCTAAACAATAGTAGTTATCTTTCCTCCCATTGAAAGCTTAATCCATCCGACTTCAAACTACATATTTTTCTTGATTTGTACAAAAGCAAATTAGATGTTAGTCACTGCAGAAAGTCATTGATAGGAATAGATGTAATGGTATCTCTTTATACACTTACCAAGAATCAATATTTGTACACATACTCTAAAACTTATGGAACTAAATAAATAAAAAGAGGAAAATAAAGAAGGGAGGGAAGGAAACTGTAATAGTAGGAACAGTTTTGTCTTAGAAAATATGAACGGTTACCCGAAAGAAATGCTGAATTTACACCACTTGTGTAGTGGTTTAGAAGTCTTGCTAGATTCTGATCTTTCCATCTACTTATCATAAAATCTGTATATGAAGTGGAGTTGCAATGAAAATCTAGTAACCTATGTTTTCTACAATATAAGCTGCTCTAATGATTGTGTGAAGATCTAGAGTACTCTTGTTTTCCTTATATTTGTATTTTTGGAGAGATATGGTAGGATCTAAGAATAGATTGACTTACTTGAACTGAAATTGAAGAACGTTGAAGAAGGCATAGCGTTTGGTGGGAAGAAGACTAAGATTACTAGATCTCAAGGTAAAAAAAGGTTCAAATCACAACTGAAAAGGAGTACTTGAGGTTGTATATGCCATCATTTATCCTCAACTTCAACGTTATTTCTAACCTGTCTAACGTAAACAAATTCTTGTAATTTTCAAAATAACTGCAGATTGTTGGGGAACTTGGAATGGTCACACATGCAACTGAAGAACTTTAAATTGGCAGAGGAGTACTATATGTAATAATCACCAACTAAAAAAAACTGAGCACTTGGAGGTGGTGTGGCTTACTTGGAGAAAAATTGATCACAAGTGGAAATTATTTTAATGCAGAAAAACACTCTCATTAGAATCAGATAAGAACAAGCAAAGCAATCTGGCAATTTGTTTGATGCACATGAACAAGATTACAAAGCTAGGTTTCTGCTTCAAAGCATAAAAGCTTCAGACAGACGGTAGATGGATGAATCATGAACCAAATCCTTCGAGCGTGCCACTCAAATGCTAGCTGAGTTAGAATCTCATGGTAGTCGGAACACTAAGGAACAGGAGGAAGAGATACATGAGGTGAGGATCACACACGTCTGATGGACATGATCGCATAGAACATGATAAGACGCATCTACCTCGTGAAACTTGGTTGGATTTCCCTTTGTTAGATGATGAAGACGCCAAAGGTGTGTATCTTTTTCTTGTTCTTTTCTATGTTTATCAAGTTCTATGCTTGTGATGTGTGCTTTCATTGATTTTGAACTCGTATCAAACTTGGTTGGATTTCCCTTTGTTAGATTATGAACTCGTATCAAACTCGTAGCATGCCCTTTGTTAAAATCAAACATTTACATAAGCGTGCCCATTATTCCGCGTACTTGAGAATAGTTGTTGTTGACCATTAGAAATGCTAATCCTATGAGTAGGTAGTAAAATGTGTAGAGAAAAATTGCAGGTGAACTTAATGTTAGCCTTGTAGAGTTTAATTGATATCACATGACAATTTAATTTTTAGGTTTTCAGGTATTGATACAGGCTGTGGAATAACTAGTTAAAAATAAACCTCCTGAAAAGATGACTTTGAATCAGCTTGCATGGTTATATTCAATCATGTTAACTGCAGCAGTGGTAAAACTCGCCTTGTGGCTTTACTGCAAAAGCTTAGGGAATGACATTGTTCGTGCCTATGCAAAGGTATGTTTTTATTATGCTTTACCATCTTGCTAAAAACTAAATCTAAAGTCTAGTGAGGCCGTGTGGGGCTATTTCAATTCACTAGCATTGTTGTTATTGTGTTCATCTCTTTTCTTGCTCAAAACTAAATCTAAAGTCTAGTGAAGCCATGATGGCCTATTTCAATTCACTAGTACCTTATTGTTCATCTTGTTGCTCTTGTGTTGGCTTGAATCACCTGATACACACTTAGTCTTGGATCAATATGTTAATAATTTATTGAACTTAATTTGTAAACAACCTTATAACCTTTTATTAGGAAACAACCTTATAACCTTAACGACGACCATTAGGTAAACAACCTTATAACCTTAGCCTTAACGGCCACCGTTTAAAGCCTAATCTATACATAAAACTTAATGGCCACCGTTTAATAAACAACCTTATAACTTTAACGGCCACCGTTTGACCTTATAACCTTATATTAGGAAACAACCTTACAACCTTAGCCTTAGCGGCCACCGTTTAAAGACCCTAATCTATACATAAAACTTAATGGACATCGTTTAATAAAAAACCTTATAACCTTAACGGCCACCGGTTAACCTTAAAACCTTATATTAGAAAACAACCTTATAACCTTATAACTTTAATGTCCACCGTTTAACCTTATAACCTTATATTAGGAAACAAACTTATAACCTTAATAGCCACTATTAAGTAAACAACGTTATAACCTTAGCCTTAATGGCCACCATTTAAAGCCTAATCTATAGATAAAACTTAACGGTCATTATTTAATAAACAACCTTATAACCTTAATGGCCCCCGTTTAACCTTGTAACCTTAACGACCACCGCTTAACCTTATAACCTTATAACCTTAACGGCCACCGTTTAACCTTATAACCTTGTAATCAGGCCCTTTTGTATGACCTTAGTGTTTGGACTAGGCATAAAACCACTCCATTTTCCCATAAGATGGGTGAAAAATGAAAATTGAGGAAATCGATAATGACATGGTGATGAATACTACTAACCTATAAAGACAAGTAACCTACAGCAGCTGGTTTTGAAAACTTGACTCATGATTATCTCATCTAGAAATTTAGTTTGTTAGTGAAACGTGTCTTTAGCATATGAACTTTGCGAGTAAGATGGATTTCTGCACACATGTTAAATGTAAATATCTATAGGCTGAGTTTACTAGGAAATTCTCTTTTCCCTGTAACTTCCATACCATACTATCCGCGTTAATAGTCCCCATAAAATCTGCAAATCTCGTCATTTCCCAGTTATTTAAATCTCTCCTAAAGTGATAATTCCACTCATGTACAGTCCTCAACTTAGTTAAAGTTGCTTTCTGGAGTTGGCATTGTCTGAAGAAGTTAGGGAAATGCCATTTCAGAGATGTCTGCCACACCATCTATCCTTCCAGAAGGATATCTTACTACCATTCCCCACTTTGAAATCAGACCTACTAAATACAAGGTCCATAAGTTTCTGATGGATATCCATACAGTTGAACTATATGGTATACTAATCTTCTCTGTCATTCACTTATCTTCCAGCTCATACATAGTAGTAATAAATTTCTTTGTGCATTTTTAGAAGACGCAAATTCTAAAGCCTCTTCATCACTAGTCTTTTGTTTTACCAATTCATCTTTCTAATTCTGGCACTTCTTAATTGCTTGCTTATGGTTATCTCATCCCACTTGACTAGATGATAATTTTTCTTGACTTCATTACCCTTCCAAAAGAAGGTCTTTCTAAGAACCCCAATCTTCTTGATCACACTAGTAAGTGTGGGGAAAATTGACAACACATATGAAGGTAGTGAATCAAGGACACTATTGGTTAGTGTCATTACCTGAAAATAAAAGTTGAATAGGTTCATTCCATACAGCTTTTAGTTGATTTTGAAGATATTACCTAATAGGAACAACAACATCCAACTAGAAAGATGTGTAGAAATGTGCAAAGAGCTCTATACAAGTCTAACAATGATATTTGTCATCCCTCTAGTAAGGCTAACAATGATATTTTCTTCCACATCATTGAAACCCACCACTACATCATCGTTGGAAGTTGGAGTATTAGTTTCTGATAATACAAAGCTGGAAACTACTAGAATATCACAACCTGTTTCAAATTTTACTGTTCTAGATATGTCGCTGAACTCTCCCCGAATCACCTAAAGTTTCTCTACAACATCAGACATCTCAGCCATACTACACAAAATATTTCTATACCCAACTAAAAATAAGTCAATAGCATATTCTGCATCATAGGCCGCTTGCATAACATGTTTCTTAAGATGCTTTAGCTCTGGATTTCATTTACCTGTGTGTTGATTTTCAAATTTACATTATAACCTTATAACCTTAACTGCCATTGTTAAGTAAACAACCTTATAACCTTATCCTTAACAGCCACCGTTCAAATCCTGATCTATACATAAAACTTAACGGTTACCGTTTAATAAACAACCTTACAACTTTAACAGCCACTGTTTAACCTTATAACCTTATATTAGGAAACAACCTTATAAGCTTATACCCATAGCCTTAACTGCCACCGTTTAAAGCCTAATATATACATAAAAATTAACGGACATTGTTTAATAAACAAATTTATAACCTTAACGGCCACCGGTTAACCTTAAAACCTTATATTAGGAAACAACCTTATAACCTTAACAACCACCATTTAACCTTATAACCTTATATTAGGAAACAACCTTATAATCTTATAACCATGTAGCTTATGCTGGCATGACTTCAGTAATGTTACTGATCTGAACGCTGTGGTTTGCTTTATAAGATTTATTTTAAAATTGAAACCTACCATTTGATATTTCTCTCTCTCTTTTCCTTACAGGGGTGGGAATAAGGGGGCATGCAGTATATCAGTTATTTATATACCTGTTGTTTTTGGGTTAAATTTGAGTCTTTTTTCCATTTGTCACTAAGTGAGTTAATTTATTGGTTTGTTGTCAGGTAACCTACCTACTAGGTGTTCTCAGGTTGAGATTAGCAGTAGACCCTGGGTATAAAATGATGAGTAAGTTAAGAATTGGATAACTGAGAATTTATGACACCAGGACATATCTGAATCATAGTTTTAATTATTTCAAGTTGCTTTAGACATACTAAAAGAGGAAGGCATTGCATCTCTTTATAATATTCTCGGGCCCTCCCTCATCGGAATATCCATATAGCTATATGAACATATGTTATTTTTACTTGTAAGCCTATGTCCTTTAGAAGATCTTTTTTCTATATCATCTAAAGATAAGGTCCTCGTGTTACTATAAACTAAATGGTACTTCTCTGAATTTTATGGTAAAGAAAGCTTTACCAGAGAAATATTATAAACAAACTGATGCATCTCTAACTGAAGGTTTTATTTTAGCAACTATTGCCACTCTGAAGAACTTCATAGTGTCCTACAATTTATCTTTCTGATTTATTCTCTTAAAATTTAGTATTGGGTCACAACTTCATTCTTCATTATGCCCAGTGTTATTGCTTTCAGTGATGCACTAGATTAATTATTGTTACTCATCGGAATGTTTACTTGACACATGATCTACATTTTATATGTTCTTTTTGAAATAAATTTTCTTGATCTATCTAAATGATCAAATGCTAGTTTTTATTTGTTGAAGCCTTGTGGATTTGGTTTTATAGTAAAGAGGAAGCTGGCATGAAAACTGCGTGAATTGAAGGATGATGAAGTAGAAGCCCAACTGCGTGAATTGAAGGCTGACAGACATAAAATGAGAGACGCCAGATTGTCTAAAGCAGTTGATAATCTGAAGCCTCTATTTCCTGGTGTTCATGGTCGAATGACAGATATATGTAAGCCAAAATAGAAGAAGTATAACCTTGCTATAACAGTTGCAATGGGAAAATATATGGATGCAGTAGTAGTTGAGGATGAACAAATGGGAAAAGAATGCATCAAGGTATGAAAGCGACTATGCCATAGCACTGATACTTCTAATATCTAGTTAGTAGTGATACATTTGGTTTTGTGTGGAAATTGGTAATAATTTTTATTATGTTGTTTTCTAATTAGTATGTGAAGGACATGTTTTTTTGAAATCAAATCTATGCACTTCAATTATTTATTAGCTAATTGGTGCGTGAGATTATATATAAATATGTATGTTTATGTAATGTGCTTAGTGATACATACATTTCAATCAAAATAATTATTTTTCAATTAGAAATTACGTACGAACATTTGATATGTCTAATACCATTTCAGTAAAATGTGGTTTGAAATGTCAAATTTTGGGCAATATTATTACACTTCAAAAGTGTGGTTAAAACATGCTAACACTTTACAAGTGTTGTCATAGAGGATGTATAAAAGTCTACGTTTTTTTAGGTGTGGCTAGTAATAAAGAAAAGGCCACGGTTTTTACTTGTTGTTATAGAGGTGCTACAAAAGGCTACGCTTGTGAAGCATGCCCAATAATGAACCAAAGGCAACGTTTTTTAAGAGTTACTATAGAGGTGCTACAAAAGGATACACTTGTGAAGCGTGACCATAGCAAAAAAAAGGCAACACTTGTAAGTGTAGCGTTATCAAATAAAAGTATTGCCAATGACAAGCTATAAAGCGTGGCCTTTGTACCTTAATGGCTGCGTTTTTTAAATGTAGCTGATATGTCCACACTTGAAAAGTGTGGCCTTTGAGCAAAGGTTACGCCTCTTTAGGCCACCCCCCAAAAAGTGTTGCCTAAAGTCCAAAAGTGTAGCATTTGATCAAATGCCACACTTTTTGCTATTTTAGGCCACACTTTACAAGAGTAGCTTGAGGCCAAAAATATTGTAGTGATAGTCTCCTTATAGATTATTATTCTTGTGCATGTTCCTATCTTCGATATGGTTGTTTAGTCATAACCAAAACTTTAGTCACTGCTATAAATATTCCTCTCGAAAATGCTACATAAAGTTGGCCATGTGAGTAAATATGTTGTGGTAAATACAATCCAACATTGAAAATGATTCGACCTTGTGCTCTATTTATCGTCATTGTAAAATCTAGACCTTTTCAAAATTGTTTCCAGATAAATTTTAAAGAATATCCCTCAGTCTCATTAGGTGATAGTTGTATTCTTGGACTAAACATATGCTTCATAGCAGATTGACCTGTTATAATTTTTGCATAAATGACATCGTCGTTAAACCTTCTACGTATCAATCTTGAGTTAATAATTCAAATGGTCACTCAACTATGAACTTTTATCCTAAAAAGTCACTCCAATTTGGTCTTTACTCCAAAAGTCACTCAACTATGAACTTTTATCCTACAAAGTCACTCAACTTTAATCTTTACTTCAAAAGTCACTTAACTATTACTTTTTTACTTAGAAAATCAATCAACCTATTTAATTATTTTTTAAAAACAAAATTTGCTTAAGTGAAATTTCTATTTAAAAATCAATTTTTGAAAAATAAAAGGTATTTATTTAATGACTGTTTTATCCATATTTCCCTAATTTAATATCTTTCCCTCCCGTTTCTCATTTTTCTTCTTCTTTTCACTTCTTCCCATGAATTTTTTGATAAATCACACACTGTAATCTAGAAATTGACAATTAAAATTTTATGTAATCTAATTACTATCATATTTTATATTTATATTTATTTTATTTTTAAAAGGAAAAAAGCAAAAAACAATAAAGTGGAACAAACGAAGAGAAAATAAAATAAATTAAAATATCCTGCACTTCCCTTTTTTCTCCTTTTTAAATACTTTATACATTTATTTTATTTCTCTTCTTTTGCGTTGTTTATTTTTTCTTTTTTTTTTAAAAGTGTGAACTATAAAATGCAGATACAAATGCGAACTATAAAATATAACTACAAATGTGAACTATAAAATACAAATACAAATATCAATTATAACATACAAATACAAGTGGGAACTATAAAATACAAATTCAAATGTGAACTATAACATACACATACAAGTGCAAACTATAAAATACAAATACAAATGTGAACTATCATTTTTATTTTTTTAATTAAAAGGAACGATTGATTTTCTTTCTACGAATACTTGTTTGTATTTATTGATATAAGTTTTATACAAATACAATATATCAGCCGTTTCATTTGTAAAATCATTTGTTTCATTTGTTTGTAACTGTATTTGTATCAAGTGATATTTGTTTATTTATAAATACGAATGTAATTTTGACATACAAATACAAAATGGTACATTTGTATCAAATGATATATTACATATTTATATATTTTAGAATCAAGAAAATATAATTAATGCATTTACTTGTTTGTATACAAATACAAATGATAAATTGTACATAGTCACGGCTAAATACAATATGCAATCAACTTACAAAAAAAAACCTAATAATTCTTTAGAAAAAAAAGAGATAGACGAAAATAGAATATAAATACAAATATAATCCAAATATAATCAAAATATACAAACATAATAAAACCACAATACAAATATAATTCAATATAATATGCAGTCAATTATAAATACAAATACAAAATAATTCTTTAAATTACAAGTGTGAATTATATAAAATATAAATTATGGTGCGAACTAACAAATACACATACAAGCGGGAACTTTAAAATACAAATACAGTTGTATCAATAATACAAATAATAGTGTGACTACAAATACGATAAATAATTGTGGTATTTACATTATGATCTATGACTTTTGCTCGAGTAGTCATATATTTTGAAAATACAAAAAATATAAAATAGAAAAAAAATGATAAAGAAATAAAAACAAAAAAGAAAAACCAAAATAAGAAAAAAAGAAAGAAAAATAAAAGTAAGAGATAGAAGAGAGAAAAAAAGAAAAAAAAATGAAAAGAAAGAAACAAAAAAATAAAAATAGAAAAAATAAGAAGAAAAAAAATGAGGAAATCACGAAAAAGAAAAAATATAAAAAATGAAAAAGAATAAAATAATAGTGTTTTTGACGAGACAAAATATGTAGTATATTTATGTTTTTCAAAAATACATGCTACTGAGTAAAAGTGAATACAACGGTTGTGAATCAAATACAACGGCTACAAATGATAAATATATAAAGTATGGCTATGAAAGGTGGATTTTGTGCCAAACTTTTGCTACTTTTGAAAGTTTTCCTATGTATTTATAAACTCCTATGTTTTTTAGACATATTTTGCGATAGCAAGTATTATAAAAAAGGGTATGTAAATGTCATAAGGGATTATATTGGATAGTACCTATGTGGCAGTAGTCGACCTATTTTGTATTGAAGTATTCACATCTTTTATCGAGTCAAAACCGATGTATGTTTTTCTTTCATCAAGATATTTGGCTATCAACATTTTATTTAGTTGATCTACAAATTCAGATAATTACATGGATCATATACAAATCTCTAAAGGTTTGTACTCGTATACATAGTGAATTTTGTGGCTCATGAACAAATCTCTAAAGCGCATATGTATTTGTATATACAATCTCTAATTTGTATATTTAATTGTTAAATTATAGCTATCTCACATCATTTATTGCCTAAATATTAGTTATTTCTGAATTTACCTAAAATAAATTCTCAAACCATGGGACGATTTAGAGTAGTAGGTGGGGGTTCTCGGGAATCCAGTAACTTTCGTGCGGCTCTTGCATTTATATTAAAAAATCTAGTAAATATATAAGAATTATAAGTTGGAAACCCATAAATGAAATGAGTTATTAGTCTAGTGGTAAAGAGGGAGGTTGCTATAGCTTTGTAGGCTCTTGGTTGTGGGTTTCTATCCCCATCACCCACTATCTATAAAAGGGAAAATAGAGAAACAGAATGCAAAGATATTTCGTAAACTAACAACCAATATAAATATGTACACAGACACCCAGAAAAAACACCATGAGAAGCTTTCACTATTGATACTGTATTTGTGAAAATTAAACCAGTAATATAGGAGTTGTAGACACGTAATTTGTCTCTCCCAAAAGTCAACTTTTACCCATTTACCCTCACCGTACCACATATCTACATTCATGTGATTATCCCTCCACTAAAAATAAAATAACAAATCCTCAATAAAAAATAACAACCTACCCTAACTAATTTTGACACCTCACCACCCCCCACCCATGTGCCCCCCACCCTACCTACCCCTTTCATTTTTTTTTCATCATAACAGAATACAATACCTATATACACATAGCTAGATTTATATGCACCACCTCATATGTTTTTTTTGCCATAAAAATAGTTACACTCTGACACAATTATCACTCATAATATATACACACTCTTAACAGATTACCCAAAGACACCCATTTTATAAAAAACCTCACTGAATTAACACAGGGGCAGAAAAAAAGTTGAGGGAGAATTGGAGAAAAACAGGGAGTAATGAAGGGAGATAGAGAGAATTAAGAGAAAAAACAAAAGAGTGATAGGAGAGAAATAGAAGTAGAACACAGAGAGAGTGATCAAAAAAAGAAAAAAATAGAAAAGGGATTGAGATCAGGCAAGGGGAGATAAACAATAACAAAGGATGACCTCTGTTCTAATTTTCCTGTGAAATTTCACCGAAAATTCCATCTTCACCGGTGAAGCAATACCACCGAAAATGCCATCTCCACTAGCAAAACAATTTCATCGGGAAACCCCAAACCAGCGATCAAATAACTTGAATTCGACCCCTTTGTGTTGATTCAGGCAAAGTTCCATCGGAAAACAACCACATCTCCGATCGATAGCCACCTCAACAAAAAACACATTAAACATGCCAAAATCAGTAGCTCAACAACCCATCGTGAAATAGTCCACAAACTTTTAGTTGAATCATCTGTCTTTGATTGTATTTTTAAATTACCTAGTGTTTGGATTAAGTTCGTTGGTTCGAAGCTTGTGGAATGGGTTCCGATCGTTGCTCATCTTCAGTGTATTAGTGGAATTGCTAAACCAAATGTGGTGGTTTAAAACTTGATTGGAGGGGAATGCCCCGATGCACATTATACTAATTCACTCGGGAATGCCTCAAAGTATCTTTTATACAAAGAAGGTTCGTGATCAAGGACCGAGGCATCCGGTAAAAAATAGTTTCGGATTAGCATAGGTTAGTTTAGATTTTCAATTTAGTACTTTTTAAATTTGGTTTGTCTCAATTGGATTGGACACTATTTTTCAGATTTTGGTTGTTTGGTTGTTTGTTTTCTTATTTTATGGGTTTTTTTGGTTTATACATTTCATAGTGTTGTACTAGCAAATATACTCCACGAAGCGACCATGGTCGAACCATGAGATCGACGGGTATCTAACACCTTCCCTCGATCAACAAAATTTCTTAACCAGAATCTCTATTCGTGGATCAGTTTTAAAGAGTCAAAACTCATTTTGAAAAAGGATTTTCAAAGATAACTTGGCACACTAGATTTATGCCAAGCGACAACTCTGAGTTTAATTGTAAAAATAATACTTTTCAAAATAAAAAATCATTTTTAGTCACTTTGAAGAAATTAAACCCTTTTTGAACATTAAAACAAATCTTTTTTTGGTTAAAACAAGGGTGTGACAGCTCTGGAAACTCTGCTGGGGATCATTAAATGGCTGAAAATTGCAAGTCCAGAGCCCGCCTAGAGAATAGGATGATGAAATTGCAAGTTGGGAGCTCGCTCAACAAACAAAGTGAAAAATTACAAGTCGAGAGCCCGCCTGGAGAATAGGGTGATGAAATTGCAAGTCGAGAGCGCGCACCGAAGAACAGGGTGATGAAATTCCAAGTCGGGAGGCTGATCGGAGAACAGGGTGATGGAATTGTAAGTTGGGAGCCCGCTCGAAAAATAGGGTGGTGAAAATAAAAAGTCAATAAGTGAGAAAATTACAAGTCAAGAGCCCGTTTGAAGAACAAGGTGATGAAAATAAAAGTCAATAAAATGAAGAAATAGTAAGTTAGGAGACCACCAAGAGAACAGGGTGAAGATATTGAATGTCAGGCAATAAGGTGAAGAAATTAAAGTTTGACGGTTTGAAAAATAACAAGTCAGGAGGCTTCCTGAAGAACAGGGTGAAAAAATGGAAAGTCAAGCAACAAGTTGAAGAAATTGCAAGTCAGAAACCCACTTGGATAATAGGGTGAAGATTTCCAAACTTAGGTTCAAATTCAGAAATACCATCTGCAGATCATGGTCAATTTTAAGTTCATCTCCAACATCAGATTTTGTATAGAGAAAGTATCTATTCTCAAAGTTCAATCCAAAGAAAACCAGATCTTTTATCACTTTTTAAAGCATTAAATACTCAAGTAAAGAGTCAAGAGAGGTTGTATAGATAGGAATATTTGTAATTTCAATTATCTCTTTAAATTTTAATTTTAATTTTTGATGTAATGACAAAGCTATGGACCAGAACCTCGACAGGGACTCACATGACTCTCCAACTAGGTATACTCCCTTTCCTTGTCAATCTTGGAACTACATGTGACTTGACTCCTGCCTAATTTGAGATAGGTAGAATACCCAAAATCAAGATTCAGTTGTCCTCCTTCCTTCTGTTTCCTTCTTTTGAAAAATGGTCGTGACAAAATTCTATCTCGTTGTCTACTTTTTTTTTTTGAAAAGACTTTGTGTTTACACCTAAAGAGGGGCATGATGTAGACACATAATTTTGTCCTTTCCTAAAGTCAAATTTTACCCATGTAACCTCACTGTACCATTTTACCTTACTCCCATGTGATGATCCATCCACTAAAAACAAAATAAAAATTCTCAACAAAAAATAACAACCTTCCTTAACTAATTTTGACACCTCACCACTTCACCACCCCTACCCATGGTTTGTTTTATTTTTTTCACCATAATAGAATACAATACCCAAATATACACAATTGGACATATACTTACACAATTCGAGTTCATTTTCAACACAAAATTTTGCATGGAATAAAAATCTATTTGCAAGTTAGGCTTAAAGAAAGAATTCTCGAGAGAACGAAATTCAAAAAGTTGTCAAATATATTATCACATGAGAAAGCATTGAAGACTCAAGACAAGAATCAGGAGAAACTATCTAGATAAATTTTGTAATTTCAGTTATCTTCTTAACTTTTAATTTTAATTTTTGATGCAATGACAGAGTTGTAGACCGGAACCTCGACATGGCCTCACTCGACTCTCTAACTCAGTATAGTCCCTCTTCTTTTCAATCCTGTAACTACATATGGCTTGACTTCCATATAACTTGATATAAGTAGAATGCCCAAAATCAAGACTCGGTTGCCTTGCTTCCTGTTGTTTCTTTCTTTTGAATAATGGTTGGGATAAATTCTATTTCATTGTCTACTTCTTTGGCTAAAAACACTTTGTATTTGCATCCAAAGAGGGGTATGATGTAGACACATAATTTTGTCCTTCTCAAAAGTCAACGTTTACCCATTTATCCTCACCGTACCATGTATCTCACCTCCGTGTGATGATCCTTCTACTAAAAACAAAATAACAATTTCTCAACAATAATAACAACCTACCCTGATTAATTTTGACACCTCACCACCTCACCACCCCCTACCTACGTGGCTTCCCCCACCCTACCTCCCACCTTTATGTTTTGTTTCTTTTTACTATAATAGAATACAATACCCACATATACACAGCTGGATATATATGCACCACCTTATGTTTTTTGGCTATAAAAATAGTTACACTCACTCATAATTCTCACTCACAATATATACACACTCTTAACAGATTACCCACAGACACCCATTATATACACACACCACATAGAATACACAGAGGAGCAGAATAAAAAGATGAGGGAGAATTGGGGAAAAATAGGGAGTAACAAGGGAGATAGAGAGAATTGAGAGAATAAACAAGAGAGTGATCGAAGATAGATGGAAGTAGAAAATAAAAAGAGTGATCAAAAAAATAAAAAAGAGTAGAGGGACTGAGATCAGGCAAGGGGAGATCAACAATAACAAAGGATGACCTCCTTTTTGATTCTCCAACAAAATTTCACCAGAAATGCCATCTCCACTGGAAAAGCAATTTCACTGGGAAACCCCAAACCAGTGACTAAATAACTTGAATCCGACCCCTTTGTATTGATTCTGGAGAAGTTCCACCGGAAAAACATCTCCATTGACAACCACTTCGATGAAAAACCTATTAAATCTTCCAAAATTGGTAGCTCAATATCCCATCGTGAAATAGTCCACAAAATTTTTAGTTGAATCATTCATCTTTGATTATTTTCTTTTGAATTACCGAGTTGGGTTCGGATTGAGTTTGTTGGTTCAAATCTTATATCAGTTTTTTACTATCTCACATACTCAGTAAATTCAAAGTATTGATCTCATACTTTCTTTTGCACTATATTATGTACTAATATAGGTTTAGGGACTTAGCATCTAAATCGCGCTTAGGACAATTTCTTACCATATCAACAATAATATTTTGGTGAGTCCTCATCATGCTAGGGGAGTATTTCATTATCTTTGTCATTTCCAGTTTTCAAACAGTTTGAGTTAGTTGGAGGTTTGTCCCAACAACTTATCTGAGTAGAGGCTGTTCTGACTTATAGTTAGATGTTTAGCTTGATATCTCAGATTCAGTTGCTGTTGATTGGTTTTATTTTGAATATTTATTTCATTATTTAGTTCAACTTTTGAATAAGTGTTTATATTAGTTATTTTCGATAATCGTAATATTTTACCAAGGCATGGGTTCTCTTGGGATTACTTGTGACTGTAAGCATCATGTTACGATAAGGGGTTAGTCTTAAGTTGTAACATCTTATTAGTCTCCAATGGAAACAACTATATATTTGGATGATAGCTCGTAGTAAGTAAGAAGCTAAGAATTAAGGCATGTGGCCATAAAAATCCCCATAACTTCAAGCCAAAATACTTAATAAAATAAGTGTTGATACGTCTTAAGATGCCACTATATCTCCTATGTTATGACCTCTTCCACACCATAAGGCTAAGAAAAAATAAAAACCACAAGAGTAGAGATTGCTACACTTTATGCGACCAAAATCTCATCCATGTGATTAAATCTGCCAAGATGTGTGTGTCACAACCCAAATGGTCATGATTGGCACCCACCTTAAACTATGATGGGAAATAATGTTTAATCCAACCCTCACTTATCAAGTGTAGTAGTCACCTTTACTATTTAGAAGCCTTATCATTAAATAGTTCTAAAACCCCATTATTTAGTAAATAAGTATAAATGTCAAACCAAAGTGATCAGCAAATTATTAAAAGAGTATGGAAGTTCTCTATTTATTACATTCCCAAGACTTGAAGTCACCATACAAGAACAACTAATAGTACTCAGGTCTATAGCTAAAAGATTATCAAAATATGAAAATAAAAAAAATAGCGTCATGGTCCCTAAAAAGGGATATGGACATTAAGCTGAAGATCTAAAGGCTATCAGATCATGGTGCTCACCTTTAAATCAAAATTTGGAACTAATGGAACTCTCATCTTAAACACTAAGAAATGCTTTAGACTCGACCAAAAGAAAAGAATAGGTAGCATCATTACAATAATAAGTACTGGTAAGAATCATACGCCGACTCAACTCAACATCATACAAATAACTAAACCAAATAAATGAAACATCGATTATCACTGAACTCATAATCGAAGATGATTCACATTTATGAAACTTGATTTTAGGTAATACAGGCTCATATTTATGTTTGATTATGCTCAACCAATTTTAAGCAATAAGTTGCATCACGACATATAATTACAACTGAACATTCAATGCATATGAATGAATGTACGTATGCAAGATGCTTGCATCATCTCTTTCTCCTCTCAATCTCTCTAATATTATTAATAATATCATGAATATCATAATTTCAACATCATCATTGTTACTATCTTTTAATCTTTATCAATATGTATGAAGATGCAAATCACTCAATAATCACCAATAGTGCTCAAAATCAATAACAAATATTCAATTAACATACAATCACAAAGTCAAGCAGGTCTAATTGTTATAATAAATCATAACCTATCTCAATTCTTTGCTCAAAATCACTTCTAGGTCACAAGCTTCCCTTTTATTTCTCTTTCACATTATTCTTGTTCTAGAGCAATAAGGTTAAATACCCAATTTATTCATTTAATCCATTTTAACCACCAGGACCTAATAATTAATAACTTCAACCATAAAATTGTCCTAGTTTATTACTTTAGCATTTTCTTCCCCTTAAACATTATGAATTCTAACTTATTTAACCTGAACAAGTACAATTCTATTCCAAATATTATTTCTAACACCATAGAATTATTATTCACTTATTTTATTTTCGCTAATTTGTTTTAAGTTTATGATTTAGGAATAATTCTTAATTTTTGAAATGGGTAAGATTCTAATGATTCTCAATGATTCTAAGAAGTAATTCAAGTTTCAAATATAAAGAACTTACCTCCAAAGATGAAAACTTCTAAACAATTGTAGAAAACTACCTTCCCAATAGCTTGATTTATTTTTCAAAAAATTGGGGAATGAATTGTGTTTCTAGATTAAAAACAAAAAAATGCTATATTTTACCAATATAGTGGTTAAGTTACTACTATAGTGGTTTGCGATGAATAACAAGGTATAGCTGCAACAAAAAAGGGAACCACTACAATGGTTTACAATGAACTGCAAGCTATCATTGTAGCAGTGCCACTATAGTGGTTTTGTTTTTCATTGTACTGGTTTCGAGGTAGAATCTTGTGGTCTCTCCTAAATTGTGTGCATTTATAGTAAATTCCCTATTAGACAATATCACAAACCAACCCTTCTACGGTAAACTCTATAATAACAATTCTATAACTTAATTTTCATGTTAGAAGTTATTATGACTTTCTAAACTCATTATCTATCCAAAAATAAGTCAAACACCCCTACTAAAGCTCATATTATGAAATACCCTTATTTTTGTCCCTTGGAAATTTCTTGAGTTTTGAACATTCTGTTGATCATACGACTCACCATATGAGTCATATAGTGTGGGTACGGGTCAGGTGACCTAACTAATAAGATGTCTAGTGGGTGATGGTTGGTTTTATGTTATGGGTATGACTTGGTACGTATGAATAGTATGGTTTAGTGAAGGGGCATTAGGTTGATCCTTCACTTAATCTAAAAATTAGTAACTTGACTTGGCTCTAAGTATGAGTGGCTCACAAAGAGTCGTGAGGATAGGGTACAGGTCGTATAGTTTAGCCGTATGTTGTCTTGTGTCCAACCCCTTTTTATTCTATCTTGAGTACAACTAGACCATAAAAGTCATATGGTCTGGTCATGAGTTAGTCAAGTGAGTCATATATTGGACAGAACATGGTGTCTAACTTTCTATCTTGGATATAATTGGAGGGTACTACTCATATAAGGTGGGTACTAGTTAAGGGGTCCAATCGTACACACCTGTAGAATTTTTTACAATTTATGTTGGGGGTATTTTGGACATTTTCACTCTTAATCCCTTTTTACCCACTACATAAAAAATCTTTGGAGGCTTCCTTAACCTATTATTCTCAATCAAGCACTCTTTAAACACACTTAAATCTCTCTTAAGCCTTTGGTTCAAAAAAAGGCTTGGGTTTCTTAAAGGTGATCAATTAAGGCTCTTAAGGGTGGTTTCTCTATATCTTCCTTGGTTTCTTAGGCATGTTTCTCCTCCCTCATTATTAGTTCAACTAAAATCATATTTTAATGGATGGTTTTCATGGCAATATTGTGGTATTGATTTGGTTATAAAATATATTTGGGGGGTCTTGGTTATTCTTGGTTGGATAATGTTTTCCAATGTTTTTATTATGGTTTCCATGTTATAATGGTGGTTTGAACATATTTTTGCATGGAAATGGTCAATTGATGCTTGGTTTTAATTTTAGAAACTGTACACCCTCAACATGTTTGATAAAGTGCCAATGAGAATGATATTATCATATAGTTTGACTTTTATTGAAATCTTTGCATTGCATGATATGATAATGGAAATTAATTTAGTTTGGTTAGCTTTAAATTATTTTGGAAAGGCCTTTGTAGCTATGGATTTGGTTAAATTAGAAATCATGTGGGATACATAGGAATCCTCTAAGTGTTGGATAATGACATTGATTGCAAGCTATAGTCGGTATGGAGATACCACTTCATAATTCCTTGGTAATTAAATAATTGAATGGGTGGTTTGATTTTGATCTCAAGGTTTTAATTGGACCATAATGATGGCTTGTGATAGCTAACCATGAAGGTGTGAGTCCGATGAACAGGTACTGAAACTCATGTTTACTGATATGAGGGTTTTTCATGGTGACTATATACTTTTGGGGTACATTAGAATACCTTAAGTTTATATTTGTATATATGTATCATGGAGGGCGAATGGTACGCAGGAATCCCCGACCACTATGATATCTCTGGTTTGTGCGGCTACATACACTGGGGCTCATTCAGGGGATAACACTGGACCCATATAGCCCGGGGGTGGTTTTAGTATAGTCAAGCTACATAACCCAGTTTAAGGTTTTAAATACATGCTAAACCCAATTCCTTTTCCCAGCATAGTATATATGTATATATGTATCTGATTGCATATGGTTATTTACTTTGGTTTTGAATAATGGTATTATTTCATCCTTATTCCCGAGTATATGCTAACATGCATCACTCTAACCGTCTTCTTATGATCTATCCCACGCGATGCAAGAACCGACCATACTCCTCCTCCTGCTCCGTGACATAGATTCGAGGACAGCTCAAAGTCAAACTAAAATTGTGAGCTTCCATACACCGAAATACCCTATTTTATTCTATGGACTTTTTTCCTTTATTTTTGTTTCTTTGACTTTGGTTCTAGCTATGGTCGGGGGCATCTCCCAACCAGATGGTCTTTGTTTTTAGTTAGAGGCTTTGTGTGACTACTATAGGCATAGCAGTGTTGGTATTGGTGTCAACCTTGGTATTGGTGTTGGCATTGGGGTTGACATCAGTTAGATATTAGTTTTGATATTTGTTTGGTTATGGTGATGGATTTTATTAATTTCTTTGGTTTATATTTGTTCTATCTTGTTATATGTTAGAAATTCATCTGACATAGGTAGTGGGGCGGTTATGGTTGGGTATTAGGGGTGGTCTCCAGTCCCAGTTGGAATTGAGGCACCCGATATAACTAGGCCCTAGTTTTGGTCATGTTAAATGATTATTAGAGCCCAAGGTTCATGGTCTAATGGGAGTCCACAAAGTCATGTCGAGTAGAGTTTCTTTTAAGGGTGTATAGTGTGCCACACTCATAAGGGAGAGGCTACGAGGTATTTAGTAATGTTTCTCTTTCTTGTGTTCTATTTTTGAGCTATAGAGTCTAAGGTCCTGAGTTCTCCTCTAATTCCTGTTTGTTCACTTTTTAGATCATGCCTCCTCGACTATCTAAAGCTCACAAAACTTCTCGATTCTAATTGAAAACAATATTAATGGGACATACTCTACTTATAAGGTCCATACCCAATCTAGTTGACTAGTTCCCGATTTTCTTAGAGTTCTACTAGTTCCCTTTAGTACTTCCCGCGCTCCCCAGGCTAAAGTGATGAATGGTGAGTTTCATCAGTCTATTCATATGTTTACACAATTGGTAGCTTCTTAGTCTGAGCGTGGTATTCCTTTTACTCCATCTTTTGATGCCATATGGGTTGGCCTGTACATGAAGTTGAATCCTTTGACCTTTATGGGTGTTAATGCTGAGAGGATCCTCAAGGTTTTCTGGATGAGATAGAAAATTTTTTATGTTATGTATGCCATTAATATAGAGGGCATGGAGTTTGCCGCTTATCATCTGAATAATGTAGCATACTAATGCTATGAGGAATGGGATCAGGCAAGGGGTGACAATGTTGAGTCAGCTCTATGGGAGGACTTTTCTAATGCTTTCCTAGACTGATATTTTCCTCAAGAGTTGAGGAAAGCAAAGGCAAAAGAGTTTGTTAATATGAATCAAGGTAAAATGTCAGTAAAGGAATATGCCTTAAGTTTCACTAGTTATTGCAGTATGTTCTTGTAATGCCCCGAATCTGGTATTCGAAATGCTACACGGTGATCATGACCCCGAATAACCACAAGCTAACCCATGAATGATATATGTACCTGTATACTGCATAAAATACTGAATAATGAGGAAACATGAACTGAAAGGCCATAAGGTTCACAAAACTAAAGTAAAATGTAACATCTAAATGGGTTATGAAATACCCAAAACAAAACTAAAAATACTGAAGTCTGAAAAATGATAGTCTAGAAAGCCTCTAACTGACTGAACTATCTGAGTAAGGAGTTGATGGGACATATCCCCAACTAACTACAACTAATAAACTAATTTATTTGATAATAGAGAAATAATCATGTCCTCAAATGATGAGGACTCACTTCTAACTCGGACTGCTGAAACTGGAATCAACTGTTGATTTGGAGCTCGTGCCTCTAAACCTATGGTATAAGACACCATAGCGCAAATACATCAGTACTTTGAATATGCTAGTATGCATGTGGGGTAGGCTGAATGCATGGGGTTCATATGCATGAACAATACTGGCTAACTGACTAATATGAATTTGAGAATACATGAATGCATACATAGTAACTTTATCTGAAATCATGATAACATGAGTACTGAATTTGAATACTGGTAACATGATATACTAATAACTGATATAACTGATAACATGAGTGACTGTATCTGATAGTCCTGAATCTGGTGGAACTATCTGAGTTCCATTCTGTATCTGAGTTGACTGTATCTGACAGTCCTGGATTCTAAAGAACTATCTGAGTTCTTTTATTGAGACTGATACAAAAGCTGTAGGAGGCAGTCATCTAACTGACATTCCCCAAATGATACATTATAGCTGAATTGGGGTCCAATATATGCCATGATTGGAAGGCTGTCAATACTGCACCACTTGTAAGGACAATATATGAGTAACCCTCATATAACGGGTAACTTTAGTAAGAACGGTGGGAACCCTCATATAATAGGTTAAGCCACCTCATCTATCCTCATATAGTAGGCTATGATGTCTCAACCAATGCTGGCTACATAGTTCTGGAACGTAAGGATATCTTTTAAGTATCACACCCTCACATAACAGGTGAGTTCCCATCCCTGGGTTCACTTGGTGCTAATTTCTACTCCCATCTAAATAGACATTGAACATAATTTACTGAACTGAACATTGACTGAGTTACTGAATTCCGTTGTCTGATGGAATATTACTGCTATCTGACAACTTACTGAGTTTATGAGATCATGGAGATTTCCTGAGAAATAAGACTGTCTGAAGTCTAAGGATTCATAACTTGAATGAGAGTATCGTGGAAACATGACATAGCTCTAGGCACACAACTAATATTTTGGGTACAAGTACCCCTAGGACTCGATGGAAGGAAAACTGACCAAGAATATCTTACTTGAACACATAACTAACATCATAATCCATAGTACATTTACAGAAGCATTCTATCAAAATATGTTATAGGCATAACTTGTACATACATGGGGATTTCATGATATCGTATTAGTTGGGTATTGTTCCTTCATCTAGGCATTTAATCAAACACATGGTAGGCATAGCACATGTAGACAACATTATACAATAATTAATCGTCATGATTCATCTCTAATTTCATCATTTAGGGTTTATTCATAGGTTTACATGAATATACATCGATACAAATCAATTCCACATAAAATTGGTCACCCAACATGGATTTGAATTTAATTGATCATTCTCAACATCAACAAAACAAACCCAACATGAAATTCATAAAGAAATCCATAAACTTAAACTTAGAAAAGAGATTCTTGGGATTCATGGATGGAAGGAGTCCTTGAATGAACACTACACATACTTTAGTTTATGATTTTGTGAAGATTGACGCAGGAAATTCTTGATTCTAAATCTTCTATGAAAAGCCTTAGGTTGTTCTTGAGAGGTTTTTGAGAGAAGAGAGTGTAATTTTGGGTGAAAAGTGGCTGAATCACGTGTTAAAGGGCTTAAATAAGGGTGGAAAGTTGACCCTTTTAACCCTGAATGCATCATTTAATTTTAGTAAATTTTCTTGAACTGGGCTCTAGCGCGACGCGGTGCTATCACACCATGTCACTGGAATTTGACAATTGGAAAACTGAGGGTTGGCGCCATGCGGAGCCATCCTGTTACCCCTTTTTTGTGACCTGGAACTTTGGCACAACGCGGAGGAAATCGCGCTAAACACTGGAAAAAGGACAATTCTGAATTTGGGCCATGGAGCGATGCACCATAATTATAGACCCATACTGGAATTTGCTAAATTCCATTTCTTCTTGTAGCGTAGCGTGCCACTGACTAATATGGCACTGTTTTACGACGGTAACTTGAAATAGTCGTAACTTCTGACCCGATTATCGGATTTGGGCGAATCTTATATCGATGGAAAGGTTATTAAATTTCCCACATGACAAAAAGTGAAAATCTTGAATATTCCTCATGGAATAACCATAATTAAATTTAGAAGCTAATACTGGACATTCTTAAGATGAAATTTGCTAGGAAAAGTATGGGGTATTACAATATCTCCCCCTTGAGTCCTCGAATGAGACTGACTGATAGGGAATAAAATGTAACTGACATACATACTAAACATGAATAATTGGAACATGATCTTATGACAGACATGATTGACAAGTTAAACGTATAATATTGTACATGTATATCTGATGCATGTGTAACTCATTCATGAATGCATGACTGAGTATGCAATGGTACTTGATACCAAGTTTATAATAGGAACATGAGCATGAAACTGCATTCCAAGTTTGTGATAAACACTGAACAAGAAACTGCATAAGCTTAAAGAGAACTGTTACCTTGAGCTTGATCTGAGTTGGCGAAGAAGAGGTGAGGATACTTGGTATGCATGTTTGCCTCTGCTTCCCAAGTATCTCCCTCAAAGGACTAATTTTTCCAAAGAACCTTAAATAGAGGGACTTTTTTGTTCATCAATCTACGAGTCTGATAGTCTAATATTTCAACTAGAATCTCTTCATAAGAGAGAGTGTTCTGAACATCAATTCTCTGAATAGAGCCTACAACTGAGGGGAAACCTATTCACTTCTTGAGCAAAGAGACATGAAAGACTAGATGAACTGAGGCTAGTTTTGAAAGAAATTCAAGCTCATAGGCTACCTTGCCAAAGAAACTGTGAATCTTGAAGGGACCAACACATTGAGGACTGAGCTTTCCCTTCTTACCGAATCTCTTCACTCCCTTCATGGGAGAGATATTTAGATAGACATAGTCATCAATCTCAAACTCGATATCTTTTCTATGAACATCTGCATAAGATTTCTGTTGGCTCTGAGCAGCCCGGAGTCTTTCTCTTATCAACTAGACTTTTTCTAATGCGTCGAATACTAAGTCAGGCCCTATAATCGAGGCCTCACTAACTTTGGACCAACCAATTAGAGATCTACATTTCCTACCATATAGAGCTTTAAATAGAGCCATCTAAATACTGGAATGATAGTTGTTATTGTATGCAAATTTAATCAAAGGCAAGTGGTCATCCCAACTTCCCTTAAAATTAATTGCACACTCTCTTATCATATCTTCTAAGGTCTGAATGGTCCTTTATACTTGATCATTTGTCTGAGGATGAAAGGATGTACTAAGATGAACATGGGTACCAAGACCCTTTTGGAGTGCTTTCCAAAAGTGAGAGGTGAACTGGGTACCCCTGTCTGAGATAATAGACAACGGAATACCGTGCAATGACCAACTCCTTGATGTAGAGCTTGGCGTAGTCCTCGTCTGAATAAGAGGTATGAACTGGAAGAAAATAAGCTGATTTGGTCATTCTATCTACAATGACCCAAACTAAATCATGCTGATGACAAGTTTGAGGCAAACCCGTCACAAAGTCCATGTTCACAACTATCCACTTCCAAGTAGGAATACTAAAATCCTATATGGACCCACTTCGCTTCTGATACTCTATCTTAACTTGCTGACATGTAGAGCACTTAGCGACAAACTCTGAAATGTCTCTCTTCATCCCACTCCACTAATAGATTTCTCATAATTTGTGGTACATCTTTGTGGCCCCTAGATGAATAGAGTAGCGCCCTCCATGCTCTTCTACAAGAATTCACTACTTTAAGTCATCTACACCTGGAACACAGAGACAACCCTGACAAGGTAAAACACCATCTCCCCCTTGGGAGAAAACTTTTATTTTCTGATCCTAAACTGGCTCTTTTAACTTGACAAGGCAGGGATCTCTATCTTGCTTTTATTTTACCTTAAAAACTAGAGATGATTCTGAACTACTCTGAACCCATATATCACCCTCATCTATATCAACTAACCGATCGCCTAGTCTGGCAAGATGATGGACTTCCTAAGCTAAATTCTTTTTACTGTCCTCAACATAAGAAACACTACCCATGGATAGTCTACTAAGAGCGTTGGCCTTGCCAGATGATAGAGGACACTCATACCATAATCTTTCAAGACCTCTAACCACCTTCTCTGACGAAGATTGACATATTTCTGAGAAAAGACATACTAAAGACTCTTATGATCTACGAATACATCCACATGAACACCATATAGATTATGCCTCTAAACTTTAAGGCAAATACTATGGTTGCTAACTCAAGATTATGAGTAGGGAAATTCATCTCTTGGGGCTTAAGCTGTCTGAAGGTGTAGGCTATAAACTTACCATGCTACATGAAGACACAATGCAAACATACTCTGGATGCATCAAAATACACTACGAACCTATCTGGACCATCTGGAAAAGCTAAAAATGGAGCTAAGGTGAGTCGAGTCTTCAACTCCTGAAAACTCTTCTTATAAGGATCTGACCACTGAAACTTGACTTTCTTCTGAGTCAATCTAGGCATAGGGAATGGAATAGAAGAAAATCCCTCAACAAACCACCTGTAATAGCCAGCCAAACCCAAGAAACTCCTAATATCTAATGGAGTGATAGGTATGGGCTAGTTTCTTACTGCTTCGGTCTTTTGAGAATCAACTCTAATGCCATCATTGAAAATGATATGACCAAGGAATGCTACTAACCTTTGCCAAAATTTGCACTTACTAAATTTGGGGAATAGTTGATAATCTCTGAGAGTCTAAAGTATTATCTTGAGATGGTCTGCATAATCATGCTCACTACAGGAATAGGCTAGAATATCATCTATGAAGACTATGACGAACATGTCCAAGTACTTCTTGAACACACGGTTCATCAAATCCATGAAAGTGGATGGGGCATTGGTAAGACCAAATAACATGACTAGAAATTTGAAGTGACCATAGCAAGTTCTGAAAGCTATTTTCAGAATGTCACATTCCCTAACTCTGAGCTGATAATAGCCAGATCTGAGATCTATCTTAGAGAAATAACTTGCACCCTGAAGTTGGTCAAACAAGTAATCAATTCTGGGAAGAGGATACTTGTTCTTGATCATGACCTTATTGAGTTGGCGGTAGTCTATACATATTTTGAGAGAACCATCTTTCTTGCGCATGAATAATACTGGAGTACCCCTTGGGGAAATGCTGGGCCTGATAAATCCCTTATCTAAGAGATTCTTTAATTGTTTGTTTAGTTCACCAAGTTCTTCTAGTGTCATTCTATATGGCGGAATAGAGATAGGCTGAGTATTTGGAAGAAGATCAATGTCGAAGTCTATTTCCCTTTTGGGAGGAATTCTTGGAAGATCTTTGGAAAAGACATCTGAATATTCATTCACTACTGGGACTGATTCAAGGCTGGGAGTTTCGGTACTGGTGTCCTTAACTCGAAAAAGATGATAGACACATCCTTTAGATATCATTTTCCTTGCCCGAAGGTAAGAAATAAACTGACCCCTGAAAGCGGATACACTACCCTTCCACTCAAGGACGGATTCATTTGGTAACTAAAACTGGACTATTCTATTTTTGTAGTTGACTGTGGCATAGCAGGAATAAAGCTAATCCATGTCGAGAATGATGTCAAAATTAGTCATCTCTAATTTAACTAAGTCTGCTAAAGTGACTTTCTGAAATATCATAATCGGGCAGTTCCTGTATACCCGTCAGGCTATGATGGCTTTATCACTAGGGTAGAGACTGAAAAGGGCTCTGCTAGGATTTCGGGACTGATTATAAACTCACCTGCTATATAGGGAGTAATAAAAGACAAAGAAGCTCTCAGATCTAGCAAAGCATAAACATGCAAATGAAAGATTTATAACGTACCAGTAACTACATCAGAAGAATTTTCCTGATCTTGTCGGGACTGAAGATCATAGAGATGATTTGGGAATTTACCACTAGTAGCACTTGAGGTGGCACCCTGCTGATTTGGGTGACCGAAATGAGATGAGGAGCAATTCTGTTGACCCTGAGGACCTGGCTGAGGATAATCTCTGACTCTGTCGCCTGGCTTACCACATTTGAAACAAATACCACTGCCAGCTATGAAAATATCCTGATGGTGCTTGCCACAAGTCTGGCAAAATGGATAGATGCAGGCACTACTAACACTGCCCTGGGACTTAGAGCCTGGTGCTCTATCTCTGTTACCCTCTCTGAACTTAGGAACTGGAGCACTAGCTGTAGAAGGAGCTGGAACTAATGACTTAGGATGAAACTGAGAATGGTTTCCTCCTTTTGACTTAGGCTGAGCGAAGTTAAAACTACCTGTCTTCGCTCTCTTATTCTGCTTCTTCCTTATATTAATCTTTTTCTTCTCAATCTGCTGAGCATGAGTCATAAGTTTGGCTAAAGTTATGTAATTATTCAGTATGGCAGATCTGCACTCATTTACGATGCTATCATTCACCCCTGAAACGTACTTACATATCCTTGCCCTACTATCTACAACCACATAAGGGGCATATCTGACTAATTAAGTAAACTTAAGAGAATACTCTTTCACTGTCATATTGCCCTGCCTGAGGTTGATGAATTCTAACACCTTAGCTTCCCTAAGCTCTAGGGGAAAGAATCTATCGAGGAAAGCAGACGCAAACTCCTCCCACTCAATTGGCCCTGCATCATCTGCCCTCTCTGACTTCTACTTCTTGAACCAAGTGAAAGCAATATCCTATAAATGCTATGTAGCTAGCTCATCACTCTCAACAGTAGTCACCTTCTACACTTGATCTAGGAATTCCTGAGGGTCCTCATCTGTCTTAGACCTGAGAAAGGATGGAGGATTCATTCGGGTAAAGTTCTTAATCCTGGCTATAGCTGAATTGGCCACTAGATTGGACAGAACGACAACTGGTCATTCTGAGCAGTAACTGAGTTAGCAAGAGTAGTGAATACAACTCTGAACTCTGTATGAAAAACATGATCGCCCAAAGATCTTTGGGATGGGGGGCTGATTGACTTCCATTTCTTCTTTTAGGAGGCATGTAATAGAAGAAAGGGAGAAATGAATTAGACTGAGATATTGACTTGAGATTATTCTCACTAGGATGACATAAATAGTGAAAGAGGGGAAACTATTCCTAAAACATCTTATAGCCTCCTGCACATAAATGTGGCGCGTAACATACCCATGTACAAGACTTTACAAGATGTGGATTTCACACTTCCTAGGACTCTATTGAACTTTAGGCTTTGATACCAAGTTTGTAACACCCCGAATCTGGTACCCATAATGCTGCACGGTGCTCATGACCTCGAAGGACCATAAGCTAACCCATGACTGATATCTGTACCTATATACTGTATAAAATACTAAATAATGTGGAAACATGAATTAAAAATGCATAAGGTTCACATAACTGAAGTAAAATATAACATCTAAACGGGGTATGAAGTACCCAAAACAAAACTAAAAATACTGAAGTCTAAAACATAATAGTCTAGAAAGCCTCTAACCGACTGAACTGTCTGAGTAAGGAGTCGATGGGATATATCCCCAACTAACTCCAACTAATAAACTAATTAATGAGATAATAGAGAAATAATTATGTCCTCGAATGAAGGACTCACTTTTAACTCTGGCTACTGAAACTGGAATCTACTATTGATTTGGAGCTCATGTCTCTAAACATATGGTATAAGACACCATAGTGAAAATATGTCAGTACTTTGAATGTATTGGTATGCATGTGGGGTAGGATGAATGCATGGCGTTCATATGCATGAACAATACTGGCTAGCTGATTAATATAAACATGAGAATACATGCACGCATACAAAGTAACTATATCTGAAATAATGATAACATGAGTATTGAATATGAATACTGATAACATAATTTACTAATAACTGATATAACTGATAACATAAGTGACTGTATCGGACAGTCCTAAATCTGGTTGAACTGTCTGAGTCCATTTTGTATCTGAGTTGACTGTATCTGACAGTCTTGGATTCTGAAGAACTATTTGAGTTCTTTTATTGAGACTGATACTGAGACTGTGGGAGGTAGCCATCTAACTGACATGCCCCAAATGATGCATTATAGTTGAATTGGGGTCCAATATGTGCCCTGATTGGAAGGGTGTCAATACCACGCCACTGGTAAGGACAACTTATGAATAACTATCATATAACAGGTAACTCTAGTGAGAATGGTGGGAACCCTCATATAACAAGTTAAGCCACCTCATCTACCCTCATATAGCAGGCTATGATGTTTCAACCTATGCTGGCTGCATAGTTCTAAAACACAAGGATTTTTTCTAAGAATCACATCCTCAGGTGAGTTCCCATCCTTGGGTTCACTCAGTGCTAATTTCTATTCCCATCTGAATAGACACTGAACATAATTTACTGAAATGAACATAGACTGAGTTACTGAATTCCGTTGACTGATGGAATATTACTTATATCTGACAACTGACTGAGTTCATGAGATCATGGAGATTTCCTGAGTCATAAGACTGTGTGAAGTCTAAGGATTCATAGCTTGAATGAGAGTATCGTGGAAACATGGCATGGCTCTAGGCACACAACTAATGTTTTGGGTATAAGTACCCCCAGGACTCGATGGAAGGAAAATTGACCAAGCATAACTTACTTGAACACATAACTAACATCATAATCCATAATACATTTATAGAAGCATTCCATCAGAACATGTGATAGGGATAACTTGTATATACATGAGAATTTCATGATATCATACTAGTTGGGAATTGTTCCTTCATCTAGGGATTTAATCAAACATATGGTAGGCATAGCACATGTAGACAACATTATACAACAATTAATCATCATGATTCATCTCTAATTTTATCATCTAGGGTTTATTCATAGGTTCACATGAATGTACATCTATATAAATCAATTCCACATAAAATTGATCACCCAACATGGATTTTAATTTAATTGATCATTCTTAACATAAAAGAAAACTAACCCAACATGAAATTCATAAAGAAATCCATAAACTTAAACTTAGAAAAGAGATTCTTGGGCTTTATGGACGGAAGGAGTCCATGAATGAACACTACACATACCTTAGTTTGTGATTTTGTGAAGATTGATGGAGGAAATTCTTGATTCAGAATCTTCTATGAAAAGCCCTAGGTTGTTCTTGAGAGGTCTTTAAGAGAAGAGAGTGTATTTTAAGGTGAAAAGTGGATGAATCATGCGTTAAAGGGCTTAAATAGGGGTGAAAAGTTGATCCTTTTAACCTTGAATGCATTATTTAATTTCAGTAAATTTTCACGAACTGGGCCCCTGGCACGACATGGTGCTATCACGCTGTGTCACTGGAATTTGAGTTTTGGGAAACTGAGGGTTGGCGCGATGTGGATCCATCGCGTTGCCCCTTTTTTACGACCTGGAAATTTGGCGCAACACGGAGGAAATCGTGCTAAGACACTAGAAAAAGGAAAATTCTAAATTTAGGCCTTGGCGTGACACGCCATAATTGCGGACCCATACTTGAATTTTGTAAATGCCATTTCCTCTTGTGGTGCGGTGTGCTACTGACTAATAAGACACTATTTTATGATGAGAACTTGAAATACTCGTAACTTCTGACCCGATTATCAGATTTGGTCAAATCTTATATCGATGGAAATCTTATTGAATTTCCCACATGACAAAAATTTAAATTCTTGAATATTCCTCATTGAATAACCTTCATTCAATTTAGAAGCTAATACTATACATTCTTGATATGAAATTTGCTAGGAAAAGTATAGGGTATTACAGTTCTAGAGTTGGTTTCTAGCATGAGAGCCATAATGAGAAAGTTTACTTCTAGTTTGTCCCAAGAATTTATCTTTGAGAGTAAGGTTTCCTTGTTAAACAAGGATATGGATATTTCCAGTTTGGTGGTATATATGCAGCAGGTAAAAGAAAAAAAGAGAAAGCAGGCTGACATAGTAGAAAGGCCTGGCAAGAAATTTAGATTTTTTGAGAAGGGTAGTGGCCAATAATAGAGTGGCAGGGATGGTGGAAAATGGCCCGAGAAGAAGTGAGGCAATTTTGGGTCTTACTCAACGGATAGTTCTCCCTACCCAAAGCTATTGGGTGACAGACGTATGTATGGTGGAAAATTTTTTTGGGCACAAGGTACCAAATCTCCGGCTAGTAGGGATCAGTCAACTCCATCATATCCTCCTTGTAGATTCTGTGGTTATTTGTATTGAGGCTTTTTTGATGAGGGAAAGGATTGGTGATTCATCTTTGTTCTGCCAGGGCACATGCTTAGAAAATGTCCTATTGGTAAGGTTGATTTGTGGGCAAACAAGGTTCTAGTTGACTCACCTTTAGCTCTGGCACCAAGGCGTACACCATCTAGCTCCAACGCTAGTAGAAACCATTTCTATGTGCTCACTACCTGATAGGAGTTTGAGGCATTACCTGATGTCGTGACTGGTATATTGATCCCAAGTGTGTTTCATACCCCTTTTCTTTTCTACTTGGTAAGTGACTCTGTGATTGCTAAAGGAGTCTGTCTATAGGAAGGGTTTGGTATCAGTTGGTAGTAAATAAACTGTTGTGGATCTACTTAAATTAGAAATGGTGGATTTTGATATCATATTGGGGATGGATTAGATGTAATCGTACTATGCTTCTCTCGACTATCAAAACCATAATGTTGTCTTTAAATCCCCTAATGAGTCGGTTATTGAGTAGGAGGGTAGTTCCCTAGCTCCTAAGGGGAGGTCATATCATATCTTAGAGCTCAGAGATTAATCTCCGAGCGGTATCTCTATTATCTAATCTAGGTTAAAGATTCTAACTCGGAGGGTCTGTAATGCCCTAAAAATATGTCCTGAGACATCACACAGTACTTACGACCAAGAGTGATCCCAAGCTAACTCTTCTACTAGTATAACTCATAAGCAACTGAATAAATATGTATAAAACAGGTGAGTTTAACTGTACAGAAACACAAAATTGATGGAATTTGTGAAAAAATACAATATTGATCCCATTTTACATTCTAATAATGTCTAAAAAGAGGAATTAAAATTACATAACTGACTCTAACTAACGTCTTATGAAGCCTCGACTATACTGACTATAGATGCCTGGGACATGTATCCAACTGCCACTAATCAATACATATGAGTAAGAAAGTAAAGTACATAAATAATATCTAACTAAATTCCTCAAAGTAAGAGGATTCATCATCTGTTGGCTGGAATCTGCAACTGTCTGATTCTATCTATACATACTACAACTTGTACCTATATTATAAGATAATGTAGCACATAGACGTATATGTGGATTAGTACTTTGAGGATGTACTGAGTACATGGAGGTGAAATACGTAAGTAAAACATCATCTCAAAATCATCATTTATAAAACAATGCATGCTAAATGTAAATGACTCACATAAACTAGAATATCTGAAATACTAAAATAATAAGAAGCGAATCACACTTTTTAAATCTAGTGAGTCATAACATTTAGTTCTGAAAGTTGTGCTTGTATTCTCTCGTTAAATTGTACTGTCTAAGTGTAGAAAAGACTCACACTAAATTCTAAAATATGAAAAATGAAGTCTGTAGCTAATATCTATCTGTAAAGCATAATTTGCGTAAACTTTGGGAGCCTTTACACTTAGTTTTATAAAAGCTTTTCTGTTATTCTTTTCTATTAGAGAAAATACTTTATCTTAAGGGTTTAGAAATCTGAAAACTTATTCTGCGTGGGAGGTTCTTCTAACGGACATAAACCATGTGAGCATTTATGGTGTCCAACGTTCTTGTCCCCCTAAGGAGGAATCCTCATGTTGGGGAGGGGAGTCATACTCTTTCTAGGGAGTGTAACCTATCTAAGTGATCACAATATTAGTCATCCATGTAGAAGTGGAAATAATCTTAATCCTACGTTGGCATGTAGTTCTGGGGTATGAAACCATAGAAAGGTATACAACTTGGTGCTAAATACTACTCCCATTAAATTTGTATGCTCATTCTGATGGAAATCCACTTTAAAATAGTATAATGGTTTATAATGAAAACCAACTTTATATCTATAAAGCTAAATTTGTAATCTGAATCTGTAACATGGATTTCATATCTATTCTTGAGACCAAAAGGTCGTCAAATCTTTAATGACAATCTCAAAGGAATCTAGTCATAGGGTGCTTATAGCACAATAAAATCTTAAAATAACAATCTTTAGTTGGGGCTTAATGACCCATGCATCAATTCCATGTTAGAATATCAAAATTTTCATGCTTGATAATGTAAACATTGATAAATTAATTCAAAATATGGAAATTTCTACAATATGCATGAAAATATAAAGATAATCATGTAATTCAACTTCTAAATCATTGAAAATCTCATAAGCTCATAAAAAATAATAATGGGTATAAACCCTAACTTGAATTTTATGAAAAATCATATAAAATTCAGTAAAATTAGAATTAAAATAAGTTTTGGGAACAAGGATGAAAGAATTATCCTTGTTCATAACCCCACATACCTTAATCGATGATCTTAGATGAGAAAGCTTGAATCTTGGATTCCTATGATGCTTTTGAAGATGAATTCTTAGAGTTCTTGAATTGGGAATTCTTAATCTTAAACTGTGTATCCTTGGTCTTGAAATATTTTGAAGAATGAATGGAGAAATTAGATTTATTAGAGAGAAAGTTTGTGCTTTAGGGTTTTCTTTTGAGAGTAAATGGATGAAATTGGCCATAAAATACTTAGAATGGGTTTAAATTCCTTGTTTTTTATGAATTGGGGCCTTGGAAATTGACCAAAATGTCCATTTTAAAATATAAGTCAAAACTGAAAAATGCAACATTTTTCTCGATTTGGTTGGCCATCGTGACGCGCCATAATCGTGGTGGCTCACTGGAAAAGGATGAGTGGGAATTGGGCATTCTCCGCGATGCAGATCTATCGTAGTGCCTTATAGTTTTGCCATTTTAGCTACTGGCACGATGCGCCACCATCGCGTTGGGCTACTCATTTTTGAAAAATAGGAATTTGAGCTCTTTCGGGATATGGGACTATTACAGAGGGCCACTGAAATTTGGCGATTATCTTTTTTCCCTCCTCTATGACGCGCCAAGTGCCCAGGTGGCACACTGTCAACTTAAAAATGTCATAACTCCTTCACTGAGTGTTGAAATTGGGTGAATTTGGTATCGATGGAAAGATTATTCAATTTCCCACACAATGGATGTCAAAATCAAGAAAATTCCTTATGAAATAAAAAAATAATCATTTTATAAACAAATCCTTGACCTTCTAGGGATGAAATTAAGCCAGGATAAATATGGGGTGTTACAATATCTCCCCCTTGGGAATATTTGTCCTCGAATGTGGCTAGTTAAGCTGAGAATTCTGAGGAATCTAAGGCTATAAGCTATCATGCACAACTGAAATAAACTGAATAACCGCATCTTAAACATGATAAGCTACTGAACTGATCTGCGAGTGCATGAATTCTCATGGAAATAACTATATGGATGAGATAGAAACGAGAGAGTCAACTTATGAGTACCATTACTTTAGAATGGATCTAATTTTTGTGAGAAAAAAATGAGAGTTTTATGACATAAAAACTTTGGGTATTACTGGGTCCTTCTTTGCATTTCTTCCCCGTGGTAAATGAATTTTCTGAGGTCTTTCCTGATGACTTTCCTAGTGTTTTTCATGATAGGGAGATTGAGTTTGGGATTGATCTTGTTTCGGATATGCGTCCAATTTCTATTCCCCCGTATAGAATGGCTTTGGCTGAGTTAAAGAAGCTTAATGAGTATCTAAAGGATCTTTTTAATAAGGGTTTCATCCATTCTAGTGTGTCCTATTAGGTGCACCAGTGTTGTTCGTGCATAAGAAAGATGGGTTCCTTTGAATGTGTACTAATTACAGGTAGTTGAATAAGGTGACAGTGAAGAATAAGTACCCTCTTCAAAGGATAGATGATTTGTTTGATCAATTACAGGGTGCTAAGTCTTTCTCTAATATTGATCTTCTATTCGGGTATCATTAGTTAAAGATTAGGGAGGAGGATATCCGTAAGACTGCTTTTTGTACTCGGTATGGACATTTTGAGTTTTTGATTATGTCTTTTTTGTTCACTAATTCCCCAATGAAATTTATGGATTTGATGAATAGGGTCTTTCATCAGTTTCTGGACTTGTTCATTATTATGTTCATAGATGATTTCCTAGTTTACTCTAAGAGTGAGAAGGATCATACTGATCACCTTCATGTGGTGTTACAGACCTTGAAAGTGCAATAGTTGTAGGTCAAGTTTTGGAAATATGAATTCTAGTTAAATGCTGTTACTTTTTTTGGGTCATGTTATTTCTAGTAAAGGGGTCATGGTAGATCCGCAGAAGGTTGCAGTGGTTAGGAAGTGTCCTAGAGCCACAAATCGAACTAGTATTTAGAGCTTCTTGGGTTTAGCTGGTTACTATAGGAGGTGTGGGGAGAGGTTTTCTTCTATGGCTACTCCATTGAAGAAGTTAACTTAGAAGAAGGTGAAGTTCTTGTAGTCTAATGCTTGTGAGGGTAGTATTGAAAAGATGAAGGATAATCTTACTTAGACTCCAGTTTTTACTTTATCTGAAGGCTCTGATGGGTTTGTGGTCTCTGGTGATACGTCCCTTGTGGGGATTGGTAGCATTCTGATGTAGCATGGCAAATTGATAGGTTATTCCTCTAGACAGTTGAAGGTGAATGAAAGAAATTATCCAACTCATGATTTGGAATTGTTAGCTGTGGTGTTCGCATTGAAAATCTGGAATTAATATTTGAATAGAGTGCATATGGACATATTTTCTGATTATATGTACCTGTAATATGTGTTTACTCTGAAAGAACTTAACCTTAGGAAATAAAGATGGCTTGAGCTTCTCAAGGATTATTACATGAGTCTTTACAACCATTTAGGTAAAACTAATATGGTAATTGATGCTCTTAGCAGGTTATCCATGGGGAGTCTAGCTCATGTGGATAAGGAGAAGCGGGATTTAGTGATGGATATTCATTATTGGCTAACCTTGGAGTTTATCTATTGGACTCTGAGGATGGTGGTGTATTCATTCAGGAGGTGGCACAGTCGTCTCTTGGTGCTGAAATCAGGGAGAAGAAGATGTTAGATCCTGTATTGATAAGGATCTAGGGTGATGTAGGTGGTCCAAAGGTAATAGCCTTCGAGATTAGTGGTGATAGTAACTTGTGGTACCAAGCGAGGTTATGTGTTCTTGAGTCGATAGTTTGCGAGGGAGGATCTTGGCGGAGGCACATGATTCGTGATATGTTGTTCAACTTTGTTCGATGAAAATGTATCATGACCTCAAGGAGATGTATTGGTGGAATAATATGAAGCGAGATATGGCTATTTCTATGGCAAAGTGCATGGTGTGCTAACAAGCGAAAGTTGAGCACATGAGGCCTGGAGGTTAGTATCAAGAAATTGAGTTGCCGATGTGGAATTGGGAAGTGATCAATATGGATTTCATCACCGATCTTCCTTTATCTCATAATTAGTTTGATTTAGTTTGGGTCATCGTGGATAGGATGACAAAGTCTGCTCACTTTTTGCTAGTAAGGACTAACTTCACGACTAAGGATTATGCAAGGTTGTATCTCCATGAGATTGTAATGTTGCATAGGGTACCTATTTCTATCATCTCAAATAATGGTACATAGTTTTCATCTAACTTTTGGCGGTCATTTCAGAAAGGGTTGGGGACTAAGGTGAGTCTTAGTACTGCTGTTCACCCGCCGTCAGATGGGAAATCAAAGAGAACTATTCAAACATTGGAAGATATGCATCGTGATTGCGTGATTGACTATAATGGTAGTTGGGTTGTGCATTTGCCTCTTATAGAGTTTTCCTATAATATTAGCTACCACTCAAGCATTGGGATGGCTTTATTTGATGCTTTATATGGTAGGAGGGGTAGGTCTCCCATTGGGTGTTTCGAGATTGGTGACGCAAAGACATTTAGCTTGAATTTGGTACACCGCACCATGGAGAAGGTGAAGGTGATTTGGGATAAACCAAAGTCTACCCAAAGTCGCCAAAAGTCCTATACGGATTGTCATGACCCGAACAAGGGCCTGGCCATGACGGACATCACGAACCATGAAGGCCCGAACGCCCTTCTCTATCTGGTAATCATGCATAACATTCATATAATAAGAGAAGATGCGGAAACATAATCTGCTACAGAAACATGGTCAATTCTGAATTCAACATAGGTATGAAAACTGTAAATCAACTACATCTAAATAACATCTGACTCAGTCTGCGAAATCTCTACTACATGAAAATATGAGAACTGTCTGAAACTGGGACAAGGCCCCCAATAGAGCAAAATTGAAATAGGTGACATAATCGGAAAAGACAGGCCTTCTGGAATAGAGAAGGCTCACCACTGCCTAATCCGATCAGCTATTTGAATTATCTACTGCTTATCTGGACCCCTAGACTGAGTCTCAGAACCTGAGACGTAGGGGGGTCAATAAAAATGTACTGTTATGCAGAGTATATCCAAAATAATCATTTATTATTCAACATATATGAGAGCAATTTAAAACAGTTCATAAGCATATCATATAGTAAGAAGTCACATGGGTATTTTAAAGACTCTGTAGAAATCATCTCAACTCTGAGAAATCATTTTTACTTCTGCGTTAGGTGGTATACCCTACAACTCTGAAAAATTCCATTGGCTATATGGAAACTGCCATTAACTTGGCAGCGAAGTCCCCAACCCAAGTATGCCACAAAGGTCGGAGTCTCTGAATCTACTACGCCACACGGCCATCGCCAGTGTACAATAATAATCTACCTATATCGGCAAATAGGGTTTCAGGCTAAGAGTTTCTTAAACTTTCGCCTTCTTTGGCTAACCACCTAACCCTCTTTAATCCCCTTTTTAAAACTCTATCAAAACATACAGTCTCTGAAAACATACTCTGAAAACATGCTCGAAAAACATAATCTGTTAAGGAATAAATTCATATGGTATCATCATACCATTGACTTGCAAGTCACATCTCTGAGCCATTATTAGTCTATCGTAAGTCTCTGTTTTCAAAACACAAGTTTTGGGACCACCATTTCAATAATTCATTTCAATACACTAGAGGGAGTTCATAATTTATGCTCTCAATGATCTTAAATCTCAAATTCCATACATATACATGTAAATCAATTTAGGGGATAGGACCACAAGGTCAAAACAATAGTAACATTAAAACATTCGGAGTACATAATTTAGAACATAGATTTCAAAACCCCTTAGAAATTCATGCATAAAAATCTAAAAATCATGCTCTAATGGTTTTAAGCCCATGCAGTATTTTTAGGATAAACCCCACGTACCTCTATCAAGAAATTTAAAGGATTCTTCTTGATGCCCACGGCTTGGGGATTCCAAATCTTCAATTTGTTTTGAAAACCCACGGTTGAATCTTGATTTATTTGGATGATCAATATGGAACCCTAGAGAGTGTTGTTGAATATTTGTGGTGAATGTATTAGTAATATGCTCAATTGGGGTTGAAATATCGTGTTTGGACTAGTAAAGGTGTGGGAAAATACCCAATACACCCTTAATGAGGTCGGTATTAAAATATAACTGGGAGCCCAATTTCATGGGCCACCGCGATGCGCCACTATCATAGTGGCTCACTGGAAATTGATGAATCGGAATTTGGCCCAATCCGCGATGCGCCACCATCGCTGAGTCCTACTGGAAATTGACCATCGTTTTTTACACCCTCTCCGCGACGCGCCAAGGACAGGAATGACGGTTTTTTATGATAACTCCTTCATCGAGTTTCCATTTTGGACGCATCTTAGGTTGATGGAAAAATTATTCAATCATCTACAAAATGAAAAGTTCAAATATAAGGAATTCCACCGGGAAAAAATTATAAATCATTCTAGAAGCCAATGCTTGATATTTTAGGGACAAAATTTAGCTAAGAAAAACTTTGGGGTGTTACAATATCCCCCCTTGGGAACATTCATCCCCAAATGTTGATGCGGGATACAGAAAAGTATAATTTTGAGCACACTAAGGCATAAAAAGAATAAGGCAAAGATTGTACCTTCCATTTCGTCATCCATTGTATCAAAATAGGTTTAGGTATCTAGCTCTCATGTTGACTTCTGATTCCCAAGTCGTTTCCTCAATTTTCTAGTTTCTCCACAACACTTTAATTAAGGCTATCTCTTTGTTCCTCAATCTTCTAACTTGGTGATCCAACATCTCTACAGGCTCTTCTTCATAGGATAAGGAGTCTGTCACTTTGATTTTTTCGAAAGGCAATACTAAAGAATGGTCTCCAATACATTTCTTCAACATAGATATATGAAATACCGGATGAACCGAACCCAAACTAGCTGGCAATTCTAACTCATACGCAACTCTACCTATCCTTCTCACAATCTGATATGGTCCTATATAGCGAGGACTCGTCTTACCTTTCTTCCCAAATCACATGACTCACTTCATGGGAGAAACCTTGAGAAACATCCAATCTCCAACCTCAAACTCTAGATCTCTTCTCCTAACATCAGCGTAGGACTTCTGATGACTCTGAGATGTCTTAAGTCATTCTCTAATGACTTTCACATCCTCTATTGTCTGATGAACAAGTTCAGCCCCAAATATTTGTGTCTCACCTACTTAATACCATTTTATTGGGGACCTACATCTTCTCCCATACAATGCCTCAAAAGTGCCATCTTAATATTGGATGGAAACTATTATTATATGCGAACTCTATCAATGGAAAGTTCTCTACCTAAATACCTTTAAAATCAATCACGCAGGCCCTCAACATATCCTCAAGGGTCTGGATGGTGCGCTCAGCTTGCCCATCTATCTGAGGGTGGTAAGCAGTGCTCAAATTCACTTGGGTACCTAAACCCTTTTGAAATGATCTCCAAAACTGTGAAGAAACCTGTGTACCTCTATCAGATATGATGGACATAGGTGCCCCATGCAAAAGAACTATTTCTACAATGAACAGCTTGGCATAATCCTCTCCCAAATAATTTGTCCTGACAGGTAGAAAGTGAGATGACTTGGTCAACCTATCTACAATCACCCAAATGGAATCATACTATTTTTGGGACTTCGGAAGTCCTGTAATGAAGTCTATATTAATCATTTCCCACTTCCACAAAGGCAAAGCTATCTCTTGAGAAGAACCATTTGGCCTCGAATGTTCCACTTTAACTTGTTGACAATTCAAACACTTGGCAACATAGTTAGCCACATCACGCTTCATATTATTCCACCAATAAATGGTTTTCAAATCCTGATACATCTTAGTAGAGCCAGGGTGAACAACATACCTCGACGTGTGAGGTTCTTCAAGGATTCTCTTCCTTAGACCATCTATATCTGGCATACACAATAAACCCTGGTATCTCAAAACACCATCACCACTAATTTCAAAAGACAATACCTTGTGTTGACCCACATCTTTCTTGATTTGCATCAAGATAGGATCTTCAACCTGCTTCTCTTTGACTTCTGCACAAAGGGAAGATTTAGCTATTTCATGAACAACCACTCCTCCATCCTCGGAATCCAAAAGTCACATTCCTAGATTTGTAAGTTGGTGAATATCCTTCACTATCTCCCTCTTTTCTTTCCCCACATGAGAAAGACTACCCATAGATAACCTGCTGATGGCGTCGGCTACCACATTCGCCTTGCCCAAATGATAGTGCAAGCTTATGTGATAGTCTTTTAAAAGTTCCAACCATCGCCTCTGCCTGAGATTCAATTCTTTCTGCGAGAAAACATACTATAAACTCTTGTGGTCAGTAAATATATCAACGTGTACCCCATACAAATAGTGCCGCCAGATCTTAAGTGCAAAAACTACAACTGCTAACTCCAAGTAATGAGTAGGGTAGTTCCGCTCATGCACCTTCAACTGCCTAAATGTATAAGCCACTACCTTACCGTGCTATATAAGAACACACCCAAGTCCTACTCGAGATACATCACAGTATACAACAAAACCTTCTGTACCCTCCTGAAGGGGCAGAACAGGAGCAGTATTCAACTTGTCTTTCAACTTCTCAAAACTATTCTTATAAAAGTCAGACCATAAAAACTTCACCTTTTTTTGAGTAAACTTAGTAAGTGGTGCAGCTATGGAAGAAAAACTCTCGATGAATCTTCTGTAATAACCCTCCAAACCGAAGAAGCCCAAAATGTCGGTTGGAGTCGTGGGTCTGGGCCATTTTCTCACTGCCTCAATCTTTAGGGGATCAACCTTAATCCCCACACTAGACACAATATGCCCCAAGAACGCAATAGCATTCAACCAGAATTCACACTTGGAAAATTTTGCATACAACTTATGATCTTTAAGGGTCTGAAGGATGATTCAGAGGTGATTGACATGTTCCTCCTCTCTCTTAGAATATACCAAAATGTCATTAATGAATACAATGACAAACAGATATAGAAACTGACAGAAAACTGATAATGCTCAAATTACACTTCTCTTACGAGAGAGTAAGAGATCGTTGTCAAATATATAACCCAACTAGGTTGGGGTCGAATCCCACACGGAATATGGTGCTAATTAAGTTGTATAAAGATTAGTTGACTTTTAATCATTTGTTTCTGTAAAATAAATAGGGGGATTTGGTTCAGCTCACAAATTAATGGTTTCAGTTTAACAAGATGAAATATGTGTAGTAGTATTCAAATTTAGAGAAATAGCAAGCTAGGGTTATGTCCACCATGTAGTTTTCTATACATTCTAACTATGGGCTTTACGAATTCATACATGCATCATGTTTACAGAGAAACATATTGTATGTAACAACAGAATCCTAGTGTTTCTCAACTGTCATGGACTAATTCACTTTCGTTCTCTCGAATCAAAAGCGTTTACCAAAAATAATATGAAATCTCCAAGTAGTTAATCCTGCTAAGGCATTAACTTATAAAATAGGGGTTGGTAATCTTATTTTCTTGTCACTACTCTCTTTTCTGAACATCAACGTTTCTTTCGAACAAGTTGCACTTTAAGGCATATCCTCTATGTTTGCAACCATGAAAATTCGAGATAAGCGAAGAGATTATGATGTAAACAAGTCAATGCATAATGAATTCAAAACCCAAAGTGATAGATTGTATACTACAAAGCTTCCATAACCCTAACTAATAAACTTAGCTACTCATGAAGAAAATGAAAAGCATTATAAATATATTCATCATAGCAAAAACTAGAAGACGATCTAGGTGTGCGAATAGTGAAACAAGAGAGAAACGTTTTTCTCTCTCCACCCTAAGCCGCTATTCCCTTCTCGGAATAATACAAAATAATTCAATAATGAATAAAAATTCATCAATTAAGTCTTTTAATAATCTCTTCTCTCATAATTTCCTTCTAAGTCCCTGAACTAATTATAAATGACAAATTAGTCTTGGACATAGTTTCTCAGCGCCATATTTGGTCCAGATTGCTACTCTCTCTTGTGTCATATGCCATCCGTATTCCATAGTCCCATTATATCTTCATCTACATCATTAATACCTGAAATCATTCTGATCACATCGGTTAGCTCAATTACATAGAAGTAGAGTAAAAACATAAGAAACTAGGCACTTTGTTCTCTAAACTTAGCTAAAATATGTATAAATTATGGTGCTTAGGCGTATAAATACATCCAAGATTACCACCCCACACTTAAAGCTTTGTTCATCCTCGAACAACATATCTATTTATGAATACTACACAAGCTTTACCACCCACAAAGGAAGAAAAGATGCTCAAATAGGCTCACACAAGAATTATGAACAAGAAGTAGATTCAGGAATCATTACTAGAGACAACCTACCCTCAAGAATAGACTCATTAAGTTGGCAATTTCATGCTTATCATTTAAGAATATAAATCATATAAATTACCCAACCGTGTGCCCTCACAACATGAAAGTTACCCATAATCACTCACAATCATGCAATTTCTAACAAAATGGGTACAAGAATCAAGTTGTGCTCACTCTCATAAAGAATTCTCAAATTATAACTAATAACCATATGCTTTCCCTTAGTATAACACTCCACTAATATCAGAATGCTAAGATTAGGATCAAATAAGTCTTTTACGGGTTGTAATGCAGGCTAAAGCATGGGTAGGAACTATTTTTGGCCAGAAATAGTGACTATCTTCCCTAAGCGCTTTAATACACTACATTATGCAATTAAGATCAATCTCTAACAACCAATTTCCACTTTTAGTGTCTTCACAGATTTGTTTTTCACCCCAACTCATTAAGCTTAATTAACAACACTATGGTGGGAGTATGCAACCCTTTCAAATATTTTTTTGGCACCCTTTTCATGTTACGCACCCCTATAATAGCCACCCTCAATTTAAGCGATTTGCCTTAGTTGAGGTGCACAATGTCCAAGATGGACCAGGGCCAAAACAGGTTTATTGTAACATATCCATGATAAAATTTGGAACTTTTTCAACAATTTTTGCTACTCCTAACCACATCAATTTCACACGCAAATAACTAGAATTTGGGGCATCAATTTCACCTTTTTCCTCTAATTTTCAAATTCCTAACTCAAATTGATTTTATGTTAAAGCGCTTAGGAGCTTTTGGATCAAATTTCGGTCTATTAAAGAACGGAATAGGCTACATATGAGGCTAACAAAAGAACAAGCTAAAGGCTCAATGGGGCTAGCAAAGATAATGTACAAAGGTAGGTCAAAATAAGGTATGAATAATGGTTATTAAAGAAATGCCTAAATCATCTCCTAAACTCACAATCTTTTTTTTGCTTTGCACACACACCAAGAAAGTTCTAGCATCAGTTGCAATAAGGAATATACGACAGTCTTACACACTCATTGAACATGATCAACTCAATTAGGAGCATTATAGATTCTCAACCCAACAATTACATGAACTCAAATAAAACCAACAATCACAATAAGAGTTACAACTAGAGCCTAGGTGTTTCAAATGTAATGATCTATCACATACTTATGTTATAATGCCATGTGATCCACAAGAATAGTTACATGCAATTAAATGACTAATTTTATCTTAAGACGGTCGTCATCCATCCATCATCAAGAAAAGCACCTAATTATGACTATATAACTAACAAAATAAACAAAATAACTAGTCCTATCATAGAATAATGCTAAGGAGAAGGTCCTATTTTCTTATAAAACAAGTAGCAAAGTATCCAGCCACCCCACACTTAAGCTCAACACTGTCCCCAGTTTAAATAACAAGATAAAGAACCTAGATAGTAGTACTTCTCATCCATATTAGGAGTTATGCCACCTGCATGGAGATCATCATTGGAGCCATTTTTCCTGTATTCATCCTATCATCCACGTCAGCCACACATAATGAAACTAACTATAATTAAGATGAGGGTGGTAAAGTCACCACCCCATACTTAATTTGTTAGTATCAACTAATTAAGTGTTATTATTGGGTACTCAGACTTCACCGACATACACTTTGACATGGTGCACCACATTAGTCACAATACAATTCAATCACTTTAATTTTCCCATGCCTATTTCAATGAAACACTTTTTGATCAAAATCATACCCTACACTTTTAACCATATCAATATGTACAAAACACCATCAATTTCCCAACATAGCCATGGAAAGAATTTAATTCATAATCCTTAAGTGATCAATTAATAACTATAGCATAAAGTCACAACACCTAAGGATTAAGAAAAGAACACTTACCTTAAAGATTAAGGATTGAAGAAAGTGAGTCGATGTTCTTGGGTTTTGAAAGTGGTGAGGAGCTTATGGGACAAAGAGTGTGTTGAAGGCATGGTTTTTAAAGGATGAAATGTAGGTTAGTTTACCCCAATTTAAGGTCGGATTTATGTTGTTTGGACTAAGTGTGCATTGCATAATATATCACATACTTGATACAGTGGGCATCTGCGAAGAGGTATGCGATGCATACCCTATCACACAACTTTAAGAGTGCGGTACATAAGGTATCGCACACTTGAGGCAGTGAGCATATGCGGATAGGTGTGCGATGCAAAGGTTATTGCATATGTTAATATGTGCGACGCATATGTTATCGCATAAATCAAGGTGTGTAGCGTATTGTGCATTGCATAGTTGGTCCAGTAAGCATGTGCGATGGAATGTGCGGCACACTCTTGGTCAAAAAGGTCTATACCGCGGGGGCTTCACCTTTGCACCCCCATCGAGGTCAGTAGTGGGCTTTGGGATCGGGCTTTTTGGACCGATCCCTACGCTACCACCCCAAACCTCATTGAAAGTCACAAAAATAAATCGCACCGCGAAAATTTTAGGGTTGGATTAACATAATTCAGGGCACAACTCTAATACAAATCATGACTCGATCCTTAATAATTGACCATTCTAATTTACCTATAATGTTCCCATTACTCCTAAACTTACCACCTTTGCTGTGGTTCAATTCAAAATCGACTTTGGTACCAATCATCTCCTTAGTACTTCATACGCCTACACATAATCAAAAACAACAAAAATAATTAAAAGGATGGGTTGCCTCCCACCAAGCGTCTAATTTATTATCGTAGCACAACCTAATCAACTTTTTCCTCCACATTGAGGATATGAATTTCACCCCCAACATCGCATCTATCTTTTTGCCTTGCTCATACGGGGGTGGTGCAAAAATTAAGAAATTGAGTAATGGATGATGCATGGTAAACAACTCGGTCTTAAAGTGAGGTGTGTTTTTATGTTGCTTATCAAGTGTAAAATAAAGAATATAGGATTCTTAGTCCTCATCTTCACACTCTTCCACTATTTTAGATGATTCCACGGATAAGATATCATCTAAACATAATGTGAAAAAATGCTTTGAGTGAGGCCCAACTAATTCTACTTCAAAATTTACACTATCTACTGCACACTTACTTTTACTCACCTTCTCGACATCTTCTCTTGGAATTACGCTAGAATCTTTATTAGAGATTTTCTTGGTTTCTTTTTTTGCCTCTAGCACCAAGTCCTCAATCTTAGCATCATCTCTAATGGTTGGTTCGGTTGGTTGGGAAGTCGCTGAGGGTTGCTCAACATCAATATAGGGTTCTAGCTACTCATCTTTACACTTTTCCATTATGTTAAATGATTCCACTGACAAGATATCATCTAAGTATATAGTAGAAGAGTGCTTTGAATGATTGACCTTTATATCCATCTCCTCATGAATGATTGGACTCATTCCTTGATGCATATCACATATGATATCATATGTTTCTTTCTAGAGATCCAATATTCATTGAAACATAGCTTCAATGCTACTCATTCCGGTGCTTCGTTCTTTCTTTTATCGACCATAAGACCTTTTAAACTCAAAAGATAAACTAGAATATGGGTTAGCACAATCGGGGGAGGGTGCATTAGGGCAATCACTCCAATGTCCATCTTGACCACCACATAAAGAACAATCATACTCTCGGGAGGATGGAGATGGTGCACGCATCTTTCTCCGGGGAGCATATCTATAATCTTGCCAGAAGTGAGGTCCATCACAATATGGACATGGACCATCAAGATAAGATTTCTAACCAGTAAGCTTATGTTCATTACACGATGCCATAGTAATAAGTAAACTAAAATAAAAATCTACCTAACAGAAGAAAACTAAAAAAAAATATTTACAAGTTTGAATTCAAGCAAGTAGGTTAAAATTCCAAACCAACTCTCTTAAAAGTAAAATTAAGAAACTTGACTAGCAGTCAATTAACACGCATAAAATCAATCGACAATCGTATTCCCCGGCAGTGGCTCCATTTTTAATAACGCTCAAATTATAGCTCTCTTACGAGAGAGTAAGAGGTCGTTGTCAAATATATAACCCAACTAGGTTGGGGTCAAATCCCATAGGAAATATGGTGCTAATTAAGTTATATGCAGATTAGTTGACTTTTAATCATTTTTTTTCATAAAATAAATAGGGGGATTTGGTTCAGTTTACAAATTAATGGTTTCAGTTTAACAAGATAAAATATGTGCAGTAGTATTCAAATTCAGAGAAATAGCAAGCTAGGGTTATGTCCACCTTATAGTTTTCAATACATTCTAACTATGGGCATTACGAATTCATACATGCATCGTGTTTACAAAGAAACATATTGTATTTAACAACATAATCCTAGTGTTTCTCAACCATCAAGGACTAATTCACTTTAGTTCTCTCGAATCAAAAGAGTTTACCAAAAACAATATGAAATCTCCAAGAAGTTAATCCTGCTAAGGCATTAACTTATAAAATAGGAGTTGGTAATCCTATTTTCTTGTCACTACTCTCTTTTCCGAACATCAACCCTTCTTTCGAACAAGTTGTGTTTTAAGGCATATCCTCTATGTTTGCAACCACGAGGATTCAAGATACGCAAAGAGAGTATGATGTACACAAGTTAATACATAATGAATTCAAAACCTAAAGTGATAGATTGTATGCTACAAGGCTTCTATAACCCTAACTAATAAACTTAAGTACTCATGAATAAAATGAAAAGCATCATAAATATATTCATCATACCAAAAACTAGAAGATGATCTTGGTGTGCAAATAGTGAAACACGAGAGAAATGTTTTTCTCTTTCCACCCTAAGCCGCTATTCCCTTCTCAGAATACTATAGAATAATTCAATAATGAATAAAAATTCAGCAATTAAGTCTTTTAATAATCTCTTCTCTCAGAATTTCCTTCTAAGTCCCTGAACTAATTATAAATGACAAATTAGTCTTGGACATAGTTTCTAGGTGCCACATTTGGTCTAGATTGCTACTCTCTCTTGTGTCATATGCCATCTACATTTCATAGTCCCATTATGTCTTCATCTACGCCATTAATACCTGAAATCATTCTAATCACATCGGTTAGCTCAATTACATAGAAGTAGAGTAAAAACATAAGAAACTAGGCACTTTGTTCTCTAAACTTAGCTAAAATATGGATAAATTATGGTGCTTAGGCGTATAAATACACCCAAGATCAAAAAACCTATTCATTAGATCCATGAAATCTGAAGGGGCATTAGTCAACCCGAAGGACATAACTAAGAATTCATAATGGCCGTATTTGGTTCTAAAAGCTATTTTGGGAATATCTACTCTTTAACTTTCAAATGGTGATATCTCGAATGAAGGTCTATCTTTGAAAAACATTTAGCACCCTGAAGTTGATCAAAAATATCATCAATCCTAGGAAGATGATATTTACTTTTAATCATGACCTTATTCAACTGACAGTAATCTATGCACATACAAAGGGAACCGTCTTTCTTTCGCACGAAAAGTATAGGTGCACCCCAGGGAGACACACTGAGGAAGATAAAACCTTTATCTCGAAGATATGCTAGCTGTTCTTTCAAATCCTTTAGATCTATAGGAGCCATCCTATATGGCAAAATAGAAATAGGATGGGTATCTGGCAATAAATCAATACCAATATCTATTTCTCTATCAGGTGGTATTCCTGGGAGATCAACTAGAAAGACTTTTAGGAATTTATTCACTATGGGACAGACTAAAAAGGGAGACTTTCGGCACTAGAATCTTTAACCGAAATAAGATGATACAAGCAACCTATGGAAATAAGTTTACGGGCCCTGAGATAAGATATGAAGTGCCCTTTAGGTGCTAGACAATGTCCCTCCCATTCTATCACAGACTCATTCAGAAAATAAAAGGTGACTCTTCGGGTCCTACAATTCAAGGTGGAATAGCACGAATGGAGCCAGTCCATCCCTAAGATGGCATCAAAATCAACCATATCAAGTTCTATGAGATCTGCCTCAGTATCCCGACTGAAAATAGACACAACACAATTTCTATATACCCTCCTAGCCATAATAGAATCTCCCACTAGGTGGAAACCAAAAAAGGTTCAACAATCACATCAGGCTCAAACCTAAAACTAACAACCACATATGGGGTCACATAAGACAAAGCAGACCCGGGATACAACTGGTGACTACATCTGGTGATGCCTCTACCTTCTGGCAGTTGGTCAAAGCATACAACTGGTTTCGACCATTTTCGACGGCTAAAGTGGCACCCTTCTGCGGTGGTGGTACAGATGAATTCGCCTACGACTTAGCTCCTCCAATATTACTCTTTGCTACCAAAAAGTCTCTTTAGATATGGCCTGGCTGGCCACATGAATAATACACCAAAGTGCCAAACTGACATCTCCCTGGATGATTCCTTCCGCATCTCCCACAACGAAGATAGGACCAAGAGGTTTGGGCTACACTTCCCTGCGATCGCGTACCCTATATCCTCGGCCCCTAACTAGACTGAAAATTCTGGGTGCGCTGTTCAGTTGTGGGTCTGGACACTTGAGCACTAGCTTCTAACTATGAATTACCCCAATAATTTTATTTTGCAATTTACTACCCTAATTACCACTCTGCTACTGACTGTGACTCTAGTCTGTCGCTTTGGCTTTCTTTGCCTGCCTGTTCTTTTCCCTAGATTTAGCTATCTTTTTCTTCTTCTCCTCAACTTGCTGCATGTGGACTGAAAGTCTAGCAAAGTGTGTATCCCTATTTAGCATAGCTCCCTGATACTCAAGCACAAGATCATCTGAAAGGGTGGAAGCAAATTTCCTCATTCAGGCCCTCATACTACTCGTAATCTCAGGAGTATAATGGGCCAACTGGTTATACTTTAAAGTATACTCCTGAACACTCATCTTACCCTACTTAAGGTTCATGAACTCCTTTGCTTTAACTTTCCTCAGCTCCAGAGGAAAGAATCAGTCAATAAAAGCTTCCACGAACTTATCCCAAACTATGGACTCAGCACTGTCACCCTTCGCAACTTCCCACTCGTTGTACCATTGGTTTGCTACATCCCTTAGCTGGTATGGTGCTAGATCAACACCCTCCACCTGATTAATACTCACTACTTTGAAAATCTTCTCTATTTCATATACGAACTCCTGTGGATCCTCTTCTACCTTAGCGCTAGAGAACTTGGATGGGTTCATTCACATGACCAAGCCCACTCTAGTAACTTCAGAAGTAACAGATGTAGACCCAGTATCCTCCGACCTTTGAGTTTGTGCGTTTACTAACTATGGCAATATGTGAATAGACTATCTAAATTCAACATTAAAAACCTCTCCTTCAAGAGGCTGAGTGCGATTGGCCACCATCCGGGGAGCTCTGGGAAGATTGGCCGGTACAAGAGGTACTCCCAGAGTAGGAATAGGTTCTGGGGTATGAGATCTATTACGGGTCTGCATCTCATGAGTGGGATGGACTTAATCATCCTGAACATTAATGTTTGTGCAATGGGGAGGCATCGCTGGTTTTCTTAAAAGCAAGAGGTCATTGATTAGGGGACAAATTAGACTCTGAAGCATGAACTAAATCACAAAAAATAAAAGCATTCTTAAATGCCTAATAGCCTACTGCTTATAAGTGTGGCACGCTACATACCCATAAATAATAGTCTATCCGACGCAATTTCGCAGACACCCTAGGACTATAAACACTGCTCTGATACCATGTTTTTCATAACCCAAAATAGGTCCTGGCCGTGATGGACATCCCAAACCATGAAGGCTTTGAACGCCTGTCTCTATCTGGTAATCATACACAAAATTCATATAATAAAAGAAGATGCGAAAATATAATCTGCTACAGAAACATGATCAATTCTGAATTCAACATAAGTATGGAAACTGTAAATCAACTACATGTAAATAACATCTGACTCATTCTGCGAAATCTCTACTACATAAAAATATGACAACTATCTGAAACTGGGACAAGGCCCCCAGCAGATCAAAACTGAAATAGGTGACATAATCGGAAAAGACAGGCCTTCTAGAATAGAGAAAGCTCACCACTGCACAATTTGATCAGCAGTCTAAATTATCTACTACTTATCTGTACCCCTAGACTTTGTCTCAAAACCTGAGAGGTAGGGGAGGGGTCAATACAGATGTACTAGTACGCAGAGTATATCCAAAATAATCATTTATTATTCAACCTATATGAGAGCAATTTAAAATAGTTCATAGGTATCTCATATAGTAAGAATTCACATGGGCATTTTAAAGGCTCTATAAAAATTATCTCAACTCTGAGAAATCTGTGTTATTTCTGTGTTAGGTGGTATACCCTACAACTCTAAAAAATTCCATAGGCTATATGGAAACTGCCATTAACTCGGCAGTGAAACCCCCAACCCTAGTGTGCCGCAAGGGCCGAAGTCTCTGAATGTACTATGCCACACGGCCGTCGCCAACATATAATAATAATCTACCCATATCGGCAAATATGGTTTTAGGCTAAGATTTGCTTGAACTCTCTCCTTCTTTGGGTAACCACCTAACCCTCTTTAATCCTCTTTTTAAAAATCTATCAAAACATACAGTCTCTGAAAACATACTCTGAAAAAACATGCTCTGAGAACATAATCTGTTATGGCACAGTCGTCATACCATTGACTTGCAAGTCACATCTCTGAGCCATTATTAGTTTATCATAAATCTCTATTTTCAAAACACTAGTTTTGGGACCACCATTTCAATAATTCAATTCAAAGAAACTCTTTCTCAAACCTCATGTACATACATGTAAGGAACTCATCTTTGTCAAGCATTTCAGTAGTACAGTACAAGGTGGTCATGTGAAAGTTCTCAATTCACATGCAATTCTTTTTCATAAATACAAGAAAACATGCATAGTAAGAAACACCCTCTCAACAATTTAAATCAAGCTCAAATGCTATAATATTGCAAAAATAACTTTCAAATCACAAAACCATAATCTTTAATTCAATACATGAGAGGGAGTTCATAATTTATGCTCTCAATGTACATATATGTATACATTTAAATCAATTTAGGGGATAGAACCACAAGGTCAAAACAATAGTAACATTAAAACATTCGGAGTATATAATTTTGAACATAATTTCCAAAACCCCTTTAAAATTCATGCATAGAAATCTAAAAATTATGCTCTAATGGTTTTAAGCCCATGTAGTTTTTTTAGGATAAACCCCACGTACCTTTATCTAGAAATTTAAAAGATGCTTCTTGATGCCCACAACTTACGGATTCCAAATCTTTAATTTATTTGGAAAACCCATAGTTGAATCTTGATTTATTTGCATTATCAATATAGAACCCTAGAGAGTGTTCTTGAATATTTTTGGTGAATGTATGAGTAATATGCTCAATTGGGGTTGAAATCTCATGTTTGGACAAATAAGGGTGTGGGAAAATACACAATATACCCTTAATGAGATTGGTATTAAAATATAACTGGGAGCCCAATTTCATGGGCCACCGTGGTGCGCCACTATTGCAGTGGCTCACTGGGAATTGACGAATGGAAATTTGGCCCACTCCACGATGAGCCACCATCGTAGAGTCCTAATGGAAATTGACCCTCATTATTTACTCCCTCTCCGTGATGCGCCAAGGACAAGAATGACAGTGTTTTACGACCAGGACTTAAATTAACCATAACTCCTTCACCGAGTGTTCATTTTGGATGCATCTTATATCGATAGAAAACTTATTCAATCATCTACGAAATAAAAAGTTGAAATCTAAGGGATTCTGCCAGGAAAAAAAAGAATAAATCATTCTAGAAGCCAATGCTTGATATTTTAGGGAAAAATTTTAACTAATAAAAACTTTAGGGCATTACAATGTGAGTCAAGGGAGTTAGAGTTTGAGGTTGGGGATAGGGTATTCTTTAAGGTGTCTCCCACGAAGAGAGTGATGTAGTTTGGTTAGAAGAGGAAGTTCAGTCCCCGATATATTGGTCCCTACTTTATTTTGAGGAGGGTTGGTAATGTTGCATATGAGTTAGCGTTGCCTTCTAGTTTGAGCTCCATTCACCTATTGTTCTATGTTTCTATGCTGAGAAAGTGTATGGGTGATCCATCTCAAATTGTTCCTATCAAGAATATTGGTATTTTAGACTCTTTATCTTATGAGGATGTCCTAATTGAGATCTTAGATAGGCAAGTTCATTGGTTGAAGACCAAGGACATGGCCTCGATAAAGGTTCTATAGAGGAACCACAAGGTTGAATAGGATACTTGCAAGCTGAAGAGGACATGAAGTTCAAGTATCCATTCTTATTTTCTACTCTGGGAATTTATGGGAAGTTAGGTGTTCTTCACAATATTTTTGTTTTCAAACTTATTTAAAGGAAAGATTAATTTCCTTGTATCTTTATTTACTAGCTTAGTCAAAGGTCAGAGTATAGGTGTTGGGGCATAAATCATGCTTATACAACCTTGTTCCATTATTTGAGGACAAATAATTCAAGTGGGAGAATCGAAACACCCTAGGTTTTGGTCCTTGGAAATTTTATCAGTTTTGAGCCTTCTGTTGATCATGCGACTTACCATACGAACTTATGGTATGGTTATGGGTTAGGTGACCGTACTAATAAGGTGTCCATTGGGTGATGGTTGTTTTTCTATTGTGGGTATGACTTGGTGGGTATGGGTCGTATATTTTGGTGATAGGTTATTGGGTTGATTCTTTACTTAATCTAAAATATAGTAACTTTACTTGGGTCTGACTATGAGTGGCTCACAAAGAGTTGTGAGAATAGGGTACGACTGGTATAATCTAGTCGTATATTGTCCAGTTTCCAACCCCTTTTGATTCTTTCTTGGGTACGATTTGGCCATACGAGTTGTATAGTCTAGTCACGTGTTGGGCAAGTGAGTCATATGTTGGGCAGAATGTAGTGTCTAACTTTTCATCTTGGATATGATTGGAGGGTACTACTCGTATTATGTGGGTATGAGTAGAGTGGTCCAATAATACCCACCTGCGGGAATTTTTACAATTTAAGTTTGGGGTATTCTGGATATTTCCCCTCTTAACCCCCTTTTTACCCCCGACATAAAACACCATTGCAGGCTTCCTTAACCTACTATTCTCAATCAAACACTCTATAACACTTTTAGATCTCTCTCAAGCTCTTGGTTCAAAAAAATTCTAGGGTTTCTTCAAACTGACCAATTAAGGATCTTAAGGGTGGTTCTCTATCTTCCTTGGTATCTGAGGCACTTTACTCCTCCCTCTTTGTTAGTTCAACTAAAAGCATGTTTTAATGAATAGTTTTCATAGAAATATTATGGTATTGATTTGGTTTTGAAATATATGATGGAGGTCTTGGTTGTTCTTAGTTAGATAATCTTTTCCTATGTTTTTATTATGGTTTCCATGTTATATGGTGTTTTGAACATGTGCTTGAATAGGAATGGTCGATTGATTATTGGTTTTGGTTTTGGAATCTATGTGCCCTCAACATGTTTGATAAATTGCTAGTGAGAATGATTTTGTCACATAGTTTGACTTTTATTGAAATCTTTGCATTGAATAATATGGTAATGAGACTTAATTTGGTTTGGTTGGTTTTAAATTATTTTGGAAAGGCTTTGGTTGCTATGGATTTGGTTAAATTGGAAATCATGTGGGGTACATGGGAATCCCCTAAGTATTGTATAGTGATGTTACTTGCACTATATAGTCGGTATGACGATACCACTTTATAATGCCTTGGTAATTAAGTTCTAGTATTGGTGGTTTGATTATGTGATAGAAGTTTTAATTGGGCAATAATGGTGGGTTGTGATAGCTAACTGTGAAGGTGTGAGTTTGATGGTCGGACAGTGGAAACTCATGTTTGCTGGCATAAGGGTTGTTTATGGTGACCATATACTTGTAGGGTACATGGTAATCCCTAAGTTTATACTTGTATATATGTATCATGGAGGAATAAGGGTATACGAGAATCCCCGACCCATATGATATCTCTGGTTCGTGTGGCTACATGCACTGGGGACCATTTAAGGGGTAACACTGGACCCATATAGCCCATGTGTGGTTTTAGGATGGACAAGCTACACAACCCAAGTTAAGGTTTTAAATGCATGCTAAATGCGGTTCCCTTTCCCAATATGTTATATATATATGTATGTGATTGCATATGGTTCTTTATGTTGGTTTTGAATAATGACATTATTTTATCCTTATTCTTGAGTACATTCTAGCATTCATCACTCTAACCATCTTTGGGTGTTGTATCCCCATGCAATGCAAGAACCGACAATACTACTCATCTTGCTCAGTGACTTAGATTCGGGGAAAACTTAGAGTCAAACTAAAGTGGCGAGCTTTCATACTAGAGAACACTCCATTTCATTCTGTGGACTTCTTTATTTTGTTTTTGTTTCTTGGATTTTAGTTCTAGCTTTGGTCGAGGGCATGTCCCGACCGGATGTTTCTTATTTTCGGTTAGAGCCTTTGTATGACTACTATGGGCATGGGCTGTGTCAGTATTGGTGTCGACCTTGGTATTGAATTTGTATTAGGGTTGACACCGATTGGATATTTGGTTGGTTATGGTTATGGATTTTATAAATGTCTTTAATTTAAATTTGTTCTATCTTGTTATATGTTCGGAATTCATCCGACATAGGTGGTAGGGTGGTTATGGTTGGATATCGAGGGTGGTCTCCAGTCCCAGTTGGACTTGAGGAACCCGACACGACTAGGCCTTAGTTTTCGTCTTGGCATATTAATACCATATTTCCTGAGACTAGTACATCTTTTAAAATTGTCCAACACTATGCTAGCTTTAAATTTCTTAAAAATTGTCTAAGGGAAGACTTGCTGAAAGTTTTACCTCTTATTTTAGAATAAAGAAAATTTAGTTCATTACATGAAATATCAATTTACCACTTGTTCATCCCTAGATGACAACTAATTCTAAACCACATAGTTAAGCAAGGGAAAAACCTGAGTCAATGAACAAGTGAGGATATCTGTTGAGCATGTCCGACTCTATTTCTCAATTTTCTTCGTCAATTGTATGGTTCCTCCGTTACACTTTTACACAAGGAATGACTTTATTCCTCAACTTTCTCTTTTCCCTATGCATATAGTAATTAGCTCCTATGCATAAGATAACTCTTCATAAGATAATTTGGGGTCCTAACGAATGATGTAATCACTACTTCTTTGATAGTTCTTCAATATGGATACGTGGAATATTGGGTGAACCCCAGACATTCTATGAGGCAAGGCTAGCATATTAAGCTACTGACCATAGTCCCTTCAAAAGTTCAATGAGTCTGATGTACCCCAGACTCAACTTGTCGTTCTTTCTAAAATTTATTACACCTTTTATGAGTGACACTTTCAGGAGTACTTTCTCTCCTTATTCAAACTTTACATCCCTTGCCTTATTGTTTGCATACTCTTTCTAGCGACTTTGAGCTGTTATGAGAATTTCTAGTATAAACCTTACTTTTCCATTGAATCGATCAGAATATAAGTACTCTAAGCCCTCATTTCAAATGCATCAATCCATCTGATTGAAGACCCATATCTTCTACCATATAAAGCTTCAAAAGGAACTATGTCAATACTAAAGTAGCAGCTATTATTATATGCAAATTAACACAAGGGTAGATATTGGTCACATTGACCCCAAAGTCCATTTACCCAAGCTCAAGGAATTCCTCAAGCCCTTTAATAGTTTCCTCCAATTGCTCGTTAGTCTTTAGATCAAAAGTTTTTCTTAGGCCAAATCTAGAACCCAACTCTAACTAAAAATTCTCCCAAAAATTAAAGGTGTATGGAGTACCTCTATCTGAAATGATCAAAACAAGTACCCTATGTAACCTTACAATATCCTTCACATAAATTCTATCCAACTTAACTGCATTATAATTCATTCTTACTAGATGAAGTGAATAGACTTAGTCAATCGATCAATGATAATCCATATAAAATCACACTGCATCAAGGTCTTAGGGAGACCAACCACAAATTCAACAATTATTCTTTCCCACTTTGTACATTTGAATGATTATCTCAACCATATCTTGACTTTGTGATAGTATTTATAGATAGGATCGTGGCTCATTCCAAGAATAAGGCTGACCATGTAAAGCATTTGAGAATTGTACTTCAAAGGTTACGTGATGAGAAATTGCATTATAAGTTTTCTATGTGAGATTTTTGGTTGGATTATAGATCTTTCTTTGGTAATATGGTGACTAACGATGGTATTATGGTTGATCCAACCAAGATAACGATCATTCATGATTGAGATATACTTCTTCTCCTATTGAGATTCAGAGTTTTATTTGTTTCCTAGTTTACTGTGGGTATTTATTAGATGGTTTCTCTTCTATAGGCTTCAGAGAGCCTAGAGTATCCCAAACAGTTATGCGGACCATAGGTTTCATGCCTTGATGTTTAGGATTGATGATAAAGTCTTCCTTCATGTATTGCCTAGGAAGAGAGTGATGAGGTTTTTGAAGAGGAGAAAGCATAAGTTGAGGTACATTAGACCTTTTTAGATTCTTCAGACATTTGGGGAGGTTGCTTTTAAGTTTTCTTTACCTCCAGACTTTTTAGACATTTATCCAGTTTTTCACATATCTACGCTTTGACTCTGCATTCTGGATGAGTATCACATACTTCTTCGGGACTCGATTTAGTTGGATGAGAGGTTGACCTTTATTGTGGTGCCAATATCTCTTTTAGTCTCATACTTTAGACGATTGTGTCCTAGAGATATTCCTAGGACAAAGGTCCAGAGGAGACACCATCTTGTTAAGGAGGCTACTTAGGAGGTCGAATGCACATGCATAGTAATTAACTTATATTTTTACCAATTTTGGCATTTCCTTACCTTTTAGTTTGAGGATGAACTAGAGTTTTAGTAGTGGATGTTGTAATAACTTGAATTTGTAAATTATCCATTTTTATATGTTTAAACCATTTTCCCCTTCCCCGTAGTTGCAGCATATTGATTTTGAGGTTTAGGGATGATTGGCATAGTTCCTTATGTGATCAGGATTGATTTGTCTGAGTTTGTGAATTTTAGAAGATTTAATAGTCATACAGTCATTTCGGTCAATACTTGTTATTCTGAGATCCAGGTGCCAAGTGCCAAAATGAACTTTGCCTAAAGATCTAAAATTTTAAATTTGGGTTAGTATCAGGGTTGGTTAAGTTTCAAGACTTTTATATATCATTTATACCCTTAGTTTAAAAAATAGTAATATTGGGTCTTGAGGGTTAAGTTATTGATAACAACCTTATTTGGAAAGTTCTACACCATCATTATGTCCAAAATATAAAAATTAGCCATGTAGCATATATGGTTTACTTCTGTTAGGTCTTGAACGAATCTCGAGGGTCCATTTAGAGAATTCAAAATCATTCAAAATTAGCTAGTGCATAGCTTCTATCTAGTGCATGGATTCTTCTTTGAGAACGTGAACCCCTATCCACTAATACAAAGAAGGATATCATCTTTCATTACGATCACTAGGTGGCCATCGTGATAGTGAAGGGTTATGGAGTCTTTCTTCATAAAGGTGGTGAGACTATCACAAAATTTGAAGGCTTGATTGATTAGCCTTCGTGAATGAAAATCCTTGACTACGAACGATTGTACCATGTATGCGAAGGCTTATCAATAAAATGTATAAATGTACCACACCTGCATGACTCTAATAGACATGTTCTAGTAAGGAAAGATCTACAAACCTAGTGCTCTAATACCATATTTGTCACAATCCAAATGGTTATATGTAACAACTTGAGACTACCCCCTAGTCGTCACACGGTGCTTGGAACCACAAGTGATCCCAAACTAATCTATGAATAGGCATACTGTTAAGCAATTGAATTATAACATAATAAATAGTTGTTCTGTTGTGCAGAAACATAATCACACTAAAAATCTAAAATAGATACAATACTGATAAAGCTTTATAATCTGATAAATCTAAAGGATGAAACATAAATTACATGACTGACTCTGACTAACATCTATGAATCCTCTACTATACTGACTATAGATAGTTGGGACATGCCTCCAACTACCACTATTCAATATATATGAACATAAATGAACTATACAAGAACTAAAACTGTTTGGAGTTCTTGAAGTAAGAGAACTCATCACCTGCTGGCTGGAATCTGCAACTGTTTGATCATGATGTGCGAGCTAAAACTGGTACCTAAATTATGAAATAATGTATCCACAAAGGCGTATATATGGATCAGTACTTCTGGAATATACTGAGTATGCAGAGGTGAAAGCAATAAGTAAAACTGATTTCATACGTAAATGTAAAACATGCATACAAAGTGTAAGTAGACTCACGAATAGGCTAGAATAAACTGAAATATCTTAAAGCATGAGTGACAAACATTCTCTGATAAGATGGTGAATCTCTGCAGTTAGTTTCTGTAAAACTTTAATGATATAAGTATAACTGAAGCTGTGATATCATAAAACATGGATACTGTATGAATACTGGGTATGAAACAACGTGATGGAGACTGACATAAATTGAGGATCTGAATGTACAATCACATTGAGCATGAATGCACGAAAATTGTATTATCTAATTAGCTGAATGACTGATAGCTATATACTGGGCATGTAAGACTGAACTGTACTTAATCTAAAAAATTGGACTAAGACTGTAGAGTATTATGTATATGAGGTAAGGAATAACTGAGCAACATGAGATAAATGAGCATGAATGCATGAAAATTGTATTATCTGAGAATGGAAGACCAAGTGTACAACATGATTCTAAAGTAGTCTGTAAACTGAAGTTCTGAAATATTGATAACTTTATGCTATTGTCAAGAAAACCTGAAACTGAACTGAGTTTTGAATTAAATACTGAACTGAGACTGTAACTGAGACTTAAACTGAGACTATAACTGAGACTGTAACTGAGAATGAATACTAAGTTTTGATAACTAAGTAAATGATATTTGAGATTACTGATAACTGAGTTACTAATAACTAGGTCACTATTTCTAACAATCCTGATTCTGTAAAACTGAATATAGTTTTATACTAAGACTAAAACTAAAACTATGGAACGTATCATCTAACTGATATATCCCAATCTGAGCTAATTAGGGTCCAACCTGTAACCTCAGTTGAAAGGGTGTCAGTACCGCGCCATGGGTACTAACACTGGTTGTGTGGATCTACTAAAATAGTGTTTCAAAGGACTAAAGAGCAACCCTATAATGGCAGAAAACTGAATGAGATATGTGTCAACCCTAGGCTGGAAGGAAAACATCTAAAACCTACACTGGCTACGTAGTTCGGTAACTTAGGGATTGCTACTAAGGGTCAAAGTTTTTGCTGGAAGGAATGCCCCCATCCCTGGGTTCGCTCGATGTTGAATACTACTCTCAACTAAATAGACACTGAACTAGTCACTCGACTGTACTAGGCTTGACTAAACTATTACCGATCGTGATGACTAACTGAACTGGATTGATGTCGCTGAGTTCTGTACCTAACCAAGTACTACTATTAATGATATTACTGAGACTATTCTGAAGCTACTATAATTCTAGGTAAACAACTAGATTTTGGGTATTGAATACCCCCAGAACTCAACAACATTGAACGTAAAACATGGCATGATCATAATAGCATAACAATAGTAGCTTGTTAACAATGATTTCAGTTAGACATTTTGTCAAACACTAGAGAGGCATGAACTTGTACATGAATAGGACCACATGATAACATGTCATGATCATGAACTTGAACATGGGAATATCTTAAACATGAGAGCATAGTACAATTACATAACTAAGATCATTAATTGGGGAATTCACATGTAATTCATTTGAAATAGGACATAAGCATTTCATTAAAATATGTAAAGTTCATAGCTTGAACGTAAGAATGTCTTAAACATGAGGGAAAAACAAAGTTACATAGCAAAGTTCATAGCTTGGGGATTCATCTTGAATTGACTTAACATGATATGAGAATTTCATCAAACAAGTGGAAGACATGAATTTAAAACACGAGAATATTGGTAAACATCATGAATTTAGGACATATCATGGCATTTACTTGAATAATGCATGGGAAGCTCAAATTCATAGCATGGAGAATTTAAAATCTTGCATGGAATCATACATGGGCTGAATTGAATTAAAAACACCATGAAAACATGAGATTCAATCTTTCTTGAACTTACAAAATACCATAATAATGGAAAAATTCATTCTTTAATTAAAATAAAAGAATTTTTGGGCTCCATGGGTGAAAAAGGACCCATGGATGAACTCCCAAATACCTTAAAGCTTTAATCTTTAAAGAGAAATACAATCTTGAAAGCATTATTGATTTAGGAAACTTGAGTTCTTGCTTTTCTTGAATTAAAATTGATGAAGTTATTGGTGTTCTTAAGGAGGCTAGGGTTTTTCTTTGAGAGAAAACATGAATAATTGAGTGTATATTGCTTTTGGGGGATGAAATTAAGTGTTATGGGCGGATTTAGGTGACGGGTAGTGACCAAAGTGTCCCTAAACTCTTTAGAAAATGAATTAGCATATGAAACAGTTCCGTAATGCGCTGGCTGATGCATCGCATCGCTATTGCATTTGATTACTGCCTCACATGGAAATTGCCATAAATGTTTGCTCGAGTTCGGATTTAGGTAAAATTTGTATCGTTGGATAGCTAATTCAATTATCTACAATTTAGTGGGTCTTGAGCTGCAAAATTTTACATATATAAAAAGTTATAGGCATTTAAATTAGACCCTTGTAGAATCAACTACCAAACTTTGGATGAATCAAAGTCTCTAAGCTCAACTTTGTTCTAAGTGATTCTTATGAACATTTTTCACCTCAAAAGCAAATCAAACATGAGGATAAAGATCATGAAACCTATATTTGCTTAGGAATCATTTAGATCATCTCTTATATACATAGGAACAATGGTTCAAAGACTAGCCCAAAAATGTGGGGTATTATATTATCCCCCCCTTGAAAACATTCTTCCTCAAATGAGACTGGTTAGACTGAGAGTACTGTATGAAGGCAACTGAGATCATATTCTGAACTTGACTGACTTAAAACATGATTGCATAGCTGATTCTGAAACATAATACATGAATTGAATATCCTGAATTGAGCTGATTTCTTGAATACATGCAGTGACATGAATTCATCAGAGAGGTTTAAATTTAGGACATAGATGACATAAACTGAATTTCGCTGATCATTAGAGGTGTAGCATAAGCACCTAGGACTGAACATACTATAAGTCATGGGTACATGAGTTATGAGCTGCATGACTTGAGTTTGGAGTTCTTGATGTCATGGAATATAATTCTTACTATTGAGTTAACTAAAACTTCTCATACTAGGAATTAGATGCGTACATGATTTTCTAGTAAGCGCATGAATATGAGTTGTGATGATGGAGCTGATATATTAGGCAAGAGTAGATATTGTGATGGTTGAAAAACTTTGCACTGAGAGAAGAATAGGTTGGGAATCATCCCCCCTTACTGCTTTTCTACACACACTAGCACTACTACTAGAATCTGAGAGTCTGACTGGGTTACTTGTTCTATCATCTTCCCCTTAGCTTTAAGCCATCATCTTAAGTCTGTGACCACTTTACTAAACTCTAAACTGAACTGCAATCACTTTACTCTAGAGTCTGGGAATAATAATACACATGAATGATAAACTCAGCCACACCATTATACTTAATCTTGAATCAACAAACTTAAATTCTTGCATATACTGTTCAAGCCCATTGATTCACCTTTCGTACAACTAGCCCATGAATATATAATCTGCTCAATCTGAATAATGCTATACCAACTCAACTACTGCTAAACTTCTAGGTTCATATTTCTAACTCTAGATCACATACTGTAAAAGAAATTCTGAAAGGAGATCTAAAAGTACATCCGAATTTGGCTTAATGCACGATTTTCATGAACATGAATGAAATATTTCAAAATTTAGGACATAAGGGCACTGATTGGATACTTTTTGAGCCAACATGCCATCTCATAACTATCTGTGGGGATTGGTTGATGAAACACTATTTGTAAGGACTTAAGCTTCACTATTTATTTCATCTTAAAACTAAGGCAAAGTTAGCATGAATAGTGCAACATGAGGATCTGCATAAATTAATTAGATAATACTTCTACTGCATAATCTGAGACTTGAAAGAAAGAAAACATTTCCTAAATGCCTTGTAGCCTTTTAAAGAAAAGTACAAACATCTCCTTACCATTTCGTAAGACTCTACTAGACACGGATTCATAGATTCCATAGGACACTTGAACTCTGTGCTCTAATACTGAGTTTGTAATGACTTGAGACTACCTCCTAGCTTTCACACGGTGCTTGGAACCACAAGTGATCCCAAGCTAACCCATGAATAGGTATACTGTTAAAAAACTGAATTATAACATAATAAATAGCTATTCTACTGTGCAGAAACATAATCATACTAAAAATCTAAAATAGATATAATATTTATAAAGCTTTATAATCTGATAAATCTGAAGGATGAAACTAAAATTATATGACTCTGACTGACATCTATGAAGCCTCTACTAGAATAACTATAAATAGCTAGGACATGCCTCCAACTACCACTAATCAATACACATGAAAGTAAATAAACTGTACATGAACTAAAACTATTTGGATTTTTCAAAGTAAGAGAACTCATCACCTATTGGCTAGAATCTGTAATTGTCTGAACGTGATGTGTGGGTTATATCTGGTACCTACATTATGAAACAATGTATCCACACAGACATATATATGAATTAGTACTTCTAGAATACACTAAGTATATAGGGGTGAATGCAATAAGTAAAACTGATTTCATACGTAATCATAAAACATGCATGCTAAGTGTAATTAGACTCTCCAATAGGTTGGAATAAAGTGAAATATCTTAAAGCATGAGTGACAAATATTCTTTGATAAGATGATGAATTTTTATACTTAGTTTCTGTAAAACTTTACTTTAATGATATAAGTATAAATGAAGCTGTGATATGATAAAACATGGATATTGTATAAATACTGGGTCTGAAACTACGTGATGGAGACTAACATAAATTGAGGATCTGAATATACAATCATATTGAGCACGAATACATAAACATACTAACTTATTTGATTAACTGAATAACTAATAGTTGAATACTAGGCATGTAAAACTGAACTGTACTTAGTCTGAATAACTGGACTGAGACTATAGAGTATTATGCATATGAGGTAAGTACTAACTGTGCAACATGAGATAACTGAGCATGAATGTGTAAAAACTGTATTATCTTAGAATGCAAGATAAAATATATAACATCATTCTGAAATAGTCTGTAAATTGAAGTACTGATAATTGAATAACTGATAACTTTATGTTATGGTCAAGCAAACCTGAAACTTAATTGAGTTCTGAACTAAATACTGATCTGAGACTATAACTGAGACTAAAACAGAACTATAATTGAGACTGAATACTGAGTTTTGATAACTAAGTAGCTGATATATAAGATTACTAATATATAAGATTACTGATAACTGAGTTACTGATAACTGGGTGATTGTGTTTGACAGTCCAAATTCTATAAAACTAAACTAAGTTCTATACTGAGACCAAAATTGAAACTGTGGGAGGTATTATCTAACCATCATGCCCCAATCTGAGCTAATTGGGGTCCAATCTATAACCCTCGTTAGAAGGGTATCAGTACCGTGCCATGGGTACTAACACTGGATATGTGTATCCACTAAACTAGTGCCTTAAAGGACTAAGGAGTAACTGTATACTGTCAGGAAACTCAATGAGATATGTGTCAACCCTAGATTGGCAGGAAGATATCTCAAACCTACGCTGGCTAAGTAGTTCTGTAACTTAGGGATTGCTACTAATGGTCAAACCCACTGCTGGCAGAAATACCCCCATCCCTGTGTTTTCTCGGTACTGAATCCTATTCTCAACTGAATAGACACTGAATTGATCACTAGACTGTATTAGGCTTGACTGAACTTTTACTGATTGTGCTGACTAACTAAACTGGACTAAGTTCACTGAGTTCCATAACTGACTGAGTACTACTGTTTATGACATTACTGTGACTATTCGGAAGCTACTGTAATTCTAGGTAAACAACTAGATTTTGGATATTAAATACCCCCAGGACTCTATAGCATTGAAAGTAAAACACAACATGATCATAAAAACATAACAAAATTAGCTTGTTAACAATGCTTTCATTTAGACATTTTGTCAAACACTTGAGAGGTATGAACTTGTACATGAATGGGACCACATGATAACATGTCATGATCATGAACTTAAACATGGGAGCATAGCATGATTACATAACTAAGATCATTAATTGGGAAATTAACATGTAATTCACTTAAAATAGGACATGAGCTTTTCATTAAAATATGTAATGTTCATAGCTTGAATGTAAGAATGTCTTATACATGAGGGAACAACAGAGTTACATGGCAAAGTCATAGCTTGGGGATTAATCTTGAAATTGACTTCACATGATATGGGAATTTCATCAAACATGTGGAAGGCATGATTTTAAAACATGAGAATATTGCTAAATATCCTGAATTTAGGATATATCATGGTATTTACTTGAATAATGCATGGGAAACTCAAATTCATAGCATGGGGAATTCAAAATCTTTCATGGAATCATACATGGGCTAAATTGAATTAAAAACACCATGAAAACATGAGATTCAATCTTTCTTGAACTTAAAAAATACCATAATAATGGAAAAATTCATTCTTTAATTAAAATAAAAGGATTTTTGGGCTCCATGGGTGAAAGAGGACCCATGGATGAACTCTCAAATACCTTAAAACTTTAATTTTTAAAGAGAAACACAATCTTGAAAGCATTCTTGAATTATAAAACTGGAGTTCTTGTTTTTCGTGAATTAAAATTGATGAAGTTATTGGTGTTCTTAAGGAGGCTAGGATTTTTCTTTGTGAGAAAAGATGAATAATTGAGTGTATATTGCTTTTGGGGGCTGAAATTAAGTGTTATGGACAGATTTTGGTGATGGGTAGTGACCAAAGTGTCCCTAGACTCTTTAGAAAATGAATTAGCATATGAAATAGTTTCGTAATGTACTAGCTGACGCATCGCGTCGCTATCTCATCGGATTATTGCCTCACACAGAAATTGCCATAAATTTTTGCTCGAGTTCGAATTTAGGTAAAATTTGTATCATTGGAAAGCTAATTCAATTACCTACAATTTGGTGGCTCTTGAGCTGCAAAATTTTATGTATATAAAAAGTTATAGATATTTAAAGTAGACCCTTATAGAATCAAATACAAAACTTTGGATGAATCAAAGTCTCTAAGCTCAACTTTGTTCTAAGTCATTCTAATGAACATTTTTTTACCTCAAAAGCAAATCAAACATGAGAATAAAGATCATGAAAATTATATTTGGTTGGGAATCATGTAGATCATTGCTTATATATGTAGGAACGATAGTTCAAAGACTAGCCCAAAAATGCAGGATATTACATCATGATTGTCACCCACCCTAAACTATGACTGGATTACCATGTTTAACTCAACCCTAATAATCAAGTTGCCATGTTTAAAAAATAAGGGTCATAAAGGCACTTGTTATGGCAAGCCTTGACAAGTAAGTCAATCACCCAAACTGATATAAAATAAGAGAACAACACAAAATCCCAAGCAAAAATCTCTATAATGAATCCAGACAACACATATAATAATTGCAGAAAAATACATAACAATAATACCATAATCCTTCCCAAAATTTGGTTTTACGGTGTAAGAACCAACTAAGTATATTTATGAAGTCAAATATACATTTGATAGTCCAAAAATGGCATACTTTTTCTCTCAATTCCAAAACAAGACATAAACAAAACAAGATGAGGTAGTAGATTAAATTTTGAAGCATAGACCGACCGCTACCTCAAAAATACTCCAAAATCCACTCGAATCAGCTATCATGAGGCTTACTAGTACCTGGATCTACACTGAAAAGGCACAGTAGGAATGAGTACAACCCACTTGTAATCAGTAGGTATCATAGGCTAACAGAGCGAAGTAGAAAATAAAGTATATAAAAGATACACTATGGGCACGTCACCTGCACTAAGAAAATATCCCAAATAGTAGCTCACATTGTCTCTACCAATAGTTCTAAAATATTAGCATATAAAAAATAGATAAACACTAAATTAAGTATGAAACTATAACACAGAATGTACATAATTTGTGAAATGTAATGAAATAGTGATGATGATGATAATGATGTGATGCACGAGACTGTCGCAAAACCTCCATATACACCTGCCATATGTGCTCCTGAGGTAGGAACCATAGGGGTTTTGTCATCCCATATACAATCCAATAACAATTACCAAATCTAATATCCATAACTCCTCTCAGACACATATATCGATAGATAGTTTTTTAAGATGTCATATTTCTATCATAAAAAGCTACGGTGGTACCAATGTTTCATGAATGTATATGACATAAGAATGTAATGCTCACAACCAATTAGAATGAGAATTTCCAAACCAACTAATATGCCAACCATGTGAGCAAAAATCTACTCAATATACCAGCTATCCATTATCCAATATAGTCCATAATTTAGTAGAGTAAGATATACCACAATATGCCTTTTGATATCATGTAAATACCGACGAGACATTTTCCATCTAGAAAAAATAACAATTACATAAATACTAGGCCAACATCATATAAAACCCCATACAATCATACAAAGAAGATAATGAATCATGACCACTAAATAACAACAACCTAGGCCCACGCATGGGCATGAGAGAATAATAAAGCTATTTCCATGATTAGTTCCCACACCTATAACTTGATTTTACATTAGTATTAACTACCCGCTCAATTGAAAGAAAGTTAAGCCATGACCTACCTCGACTAAAGCGAATCTTATCCAAAAGCCTTCAATAGGGAGCCTCCCCCTCACAAACAAACTCAGAATGAAATAACAAATACAAATATAGAATATGTATGTCTAAAGGAAACCAACGATACCCATATTGTCCATTTTTTAGTCGGGGTCAAAATGGACCCCTAAAATGAGTTTTCGAAAAAAGGTAAAACTTAATTTTTAGTTCAATAAAATATTACCCATGATGAAAGGAATTCATAGAGGGAAATACAAATGAAAACCAATTAAAATTGGGGTTTTACTTAAAGAAGTACCAATCTAGGCCTTCAGGGCCAAAATTCCCAAATTTCACTACTAAAATCAAGATTTAACAAGGTTTAAATGAAAAGAATCAAAGAAAAATAATTTGAATAGGGATTTAGAGCTTACCCAAGATTCAAAATAAATAAAATCGCTTGAAAACATTAATACCTAAAGCTTCAAGTTTAGAAATGATGAAAGATTGAGAAAATGGGTATTTAGTGGTCAGTGCTAAAGCACCAAGGTGCTGCTAAAATGGTTCCCTCACATTGATGCTAGGCCTCTTAAGAGGTCAAGTGGTGTTAAGCAGCTAGGGCTTTAGTAGCACTTACAAGGCTGACTGGGCTTCTTAAGCACTACATGGCCGCTAAAGCACCCCAAAGGCCTCTTTAGCAGTCACACCAGCCACAATGCATCAGCTGGAAATTTAGAGAATTTTATGTCTCCACGAACCCCTCGATATTCAATCAAAATCTTGAGAATGCGAACGAACTATGTGAGACACATAGACTTAGAATCATTGAAAATCATTATTTTTTGGTCTCACTTGGGTGGGTATGACTAGGGGATTGAGTTGTACCCCTTGGATATAAGTCGTATCCTTTTTCTTCTCCCCTCTGATATCCCAGGAAATATAGTGATGGTCACTCACTATCCTAGGTACAAGTGTTGTTCACCTTAATAGTACCTAAGGGTATGATTCGTACCAGTTGAGCCATATAGGGGAGTCATAAGTATGGAAGTGGGCTATTTTAGGTATGGTTGTTGTGTATGAGTTAGGAGTGAGTCATACCCTTAAAAATATATGTGACCTAGGAGTATCCTAGGGTATGATTCAGGGTACCACTCGTACCCTAGGATATGACTACTTAAGTGTCATATGGTGAGTTATACCCCTGGACGGGTTTAATTTTCATCTTTTAACTAAGGGCCTTCTAGTTATTTCCTATGTCTACACCTAATACCTCTCACTATATAAGTTTGTGTAACCTCCTAAACATCAATTTTTGATGGATCAAACTCCCAAATACTCTCTCAAGCCCATTTTTAAAGAATTGGAGGCTAGGATTTCAAGAGTGGTCTTCAAGAGGCTAAGGAGATTTAATATTCTTGGTGATTCATATTACTTAAGGAATGTAAGTCTTCCCCTTGTTAAATAACTCTAAACGCATGTATTTCAAACTTAGATTAGGAAGTGTACATGGTTATTTTGTAATTAATGAAAAAGGTTTTGTTGCCTAATGATGAATAATGATGATTCTTTCTTAGACTTATGATTATAAATTTAATTGATGGTAGTTTAAACATATGAATTCTTTTTGTATGTCGTCAAACATGTGGGTATTTAGTCTAGATTATTTTTACCATGAAATTGGCCTTGGTAAAGGCTTGTACACAAAGTGTCTGTGAAAATATCTAAGTGAGATGTCTAGTTACATGATGATGATATTTTGAACTAGGACAATGGCCTAATATGTATGAATGATTAATAAATGATATTGTGAAGGTAAAATGAGCCATGTATTATGTAATTGATGACCTTGATGGTTTGATGAATAAGAAGAGGGTTAAAGTCCCTAACATGAAAATGAACTTGAATTGTGTGTTAAAATAAATTATGGTATAGGTTGCAAATGAAGTGTGAATGGCGTGTAAGTGTCTTAAGGACCATAGTTTTAATTGTATGATGAGTTGAATTAATGCATTAGTCTATTGGATTGGTTGAGCAATAAAGGCTCCCACGAGGACCATGTGGTCATATATGATGTTGAATTTAGCTAAATAGGTTAAAGTCATTATATATGGAATTTCATGTATGTGGATGAATAGTTAAAGGGTTAGAGTCCTAATGTCGACTAATGATAGATATGGTGGATTGAGGTTAAAGTCTCTTGCCTAATGAAATCGCCTGTGGTTAAAGTTCCTTGGATAATGAGATCTCACGAGGTCGAAGTGTCTCGTCAAATGAATTAGCTTGGGGTTAGAGACCCCTATCTAATATGGCATGAGGTTAGAGTGCCTTTCCAAATGTATGAGCATATGGTTAAAGTCCCTTGTTTGAATGAATATGTGTAAGTGGTTAGAGTCCCTGGCTTTTATGAATATATGTGATTGGTTAGTCCTTCACATAAATGGATGTATAAGTGGTTAGAGTCCCTTACTTGATTATATATGAATATGGTTAGTGTCTTACGCCTAATGAGAAATACTTGAATCTATAAGTGTGGAAGGTTGGAGTCCTCCGTTACATGCATGATTAATGAGTGCTTCCAAAGTGTTGGTAAATCTCATCCCCTTGATTAGCATGTGATATGTAAATATATATGGATAAGGGTATGAATGTGACTGAATATGCTATATTGCTTGTTGTTGAATGATGATGCTATTTTATGCTTATCCTTGAGTTACATGCTAGTGTTCCAATCGCTAACCATCTCTGGACGCTATATCCCCATGGGACATAAGGACCAAAGCATCATCTTCTCATCCTACACAGTGATTACGTGATCAAAGTAGTTTGTGCGTTGACTATGAAATGGTGAGCTTCCTTATTTCGAAAGACATTCATTCTTTGTCCCTTATATTTAGACTTAGTCTTATTTTGACTTGGTTTGGCTATTGTCGAGCGCTTATCCTGACATATACATTTCTAAACTTTGGTTTGTATATAGGTATTGTGGATGACTTTGGACTTGGGTATATTTGTTAATGATGAATCTAATGAAGTGTTTAGACATGTTTACACTATGATGTGTTGTATTGTTTATGCTATCTCATTATATGGTCGGGATTCACCTACCCTTTGTGATTGATTGTGATGGCTTATTAGGGCGATCTCCAATCCATGTGGGCTTGATCCGCCCATATGACATGGACAAGTATTAGTTTGTGTTAATTTAGTATCAGAGTCTGGGTTTATGGTCTATTGGGTATCCACAATATCGTGTCGAGTAAAATCTCTTTTATGGGTGTGAAGTGCGCCACACTTAAAAAAGAGGAGCTATGAGAAATTTTATGAAATTTTTTCTTTATTGTGTTTCAATCTCAAGATATAGAGTCTATGGTCTTGGATTCCTCTGATTTCTATTTGCTATCTTTCAGATCATGCCCCAAAGGAGATCTAATACACAGGCAAACCCTTCTAAGGGCCCTATGGAAAAATCTCATCCTACTTTTGGTGTTTAGACCCAAACTAGGGCTGCGGCATATGACCATCTTCATGGGGTTCCACTTGTCCCCACCCTTCTATTCTGTAACCTTAGAGGGATGCTACTAATACTGAGTTTCATTTCTCTATCAACCTCTTTAATTAATTGGTAGCCTGTTAAGGAAAGCATAGTGCTCCAGATATCATTTATTCTAAGGCCATAAGAATTGTCAAATTTATGATATTGAGCCTGCGTATGTTCTCTAGTACGAAATTTGAGGAGGATCCTTAAGGTTTTATTAATGAAATAGAGAAGATATTTTGAATCATGCATGATTCAGAGATTGAGGCCATTAAGATTTCTTCCTACCATTTGAAAGATGTAGCATACCAATGTTATGAGGGGTGAGAGTTGTCTAGAGGTGTTGATGCTAGACCCTCCATGTGGGAAGACTTCTCCGAGGCTTTTTTAGACCACTTCTTTCCTCAAAAGTTGAGGAAGGAAAAGGAGGAAGAGTTTGTGAACATAAAGTAAAAGAGGATGTCTTTTCTAGATTATGCCATGAAATTTTATCAATTGTCAAGGTATATTCCCGAGATGGTTTCTAGCATGAAGGCTAGAATGCATAAGTTTATCTTGAGATTATCTTGTGAGTTAGTCCTTGAGAGCCAGACAACCTTGTTTATTCAGATCATGGATATTTCTAGGTTGATTGTGTATTCGTAATAAGAAAAAAGAAGAGAAAAATAAGCAAGTTGAGTTTAGTGAGAGGAAAGGAAAGAAATTTAGGCTTTTTGAGCCTAGTGGTGGTGATGGTGGCAAGTGTCCATGGAAGAAGTAAGGGAGTTTGAGTTATTTCTCCACGGTTAGTTTTTACTCTCCTTACCCAAAGTTTTGGGGTAATCATCGGACTCAGTTTAGTGGTGGGTCCCGAGCATAGGGTGCCTAATTCCAGGCTAGTGGTGCCCAGTCGTCACTACCTCGCCCTCTATGCAGAATTTATGGTCAGAGTCATCGTGGATAGTGTGAAAAGGGGATAACCATATGTTTCCATTATGGTCAGGTTGGGCATATGCAGTGTGAGTGCATCTCCCAAGCAGCTTCTTTATCTAACAAGGCCCTTATTGCTACTCTATCTACTCTTGCACTAAAGGGTGCTATGTTTGCTTCTGCTTCTGTTTCTAGGACAGATGCTGGCTTGATTGTATAAATTTGCTACTCAATAGGACTCTGAGGTGTCCTTCGATGTAGTCACAGTTATATTGAGAGTTCTCCCATAATGTGTATTATTTGCTTAATCCAGGGTCTACCCTTTCTTATGTGACCCCATATGTGGCTATGCACATATTTATGGTCCAGAGAGTTTGTCGGTTCCTTTTACCATTTCTACCCTTGTCAAAGACCTTGTGGTTGTTAGAAGGGTCTATCAGGGGTGTATGATATCAGTTGGTGGTAGTGATACTCTTGTAGACTTTAAAAAGTTAGACATGGTTGATTTTGATATCATTATTGGGATGGATTGGGTGCACTCTTGCTATGCTTTCTTAGATTATAGGACCCATACGGTCATGTTTCGACTCCCTAATGAGCCGGTCATTAGATCGTAAGGTGCTTCCCTAGTGCCTAAGGAAAGGTTCATTTCTTATCTAAAGGACTAAATGTTGATTTCAAAGGGGTGTTTGTATCATTTAGTCCGAGTTAAGGATTCTAACTCAGAAGAGCCTTCTTTAGAATCTATTCCTATGGTAAATAAGTTTCTCTAGGTGTTTCTTGATGATCTTCCTGGTGTTCCTCTTGATAGGTAAATTAATTTTGGGATTGATCTTGTTTTGAACACTCGTTTGATTTCTCTCCCTTCTTATAGGATGGCTCCGATGGAGCTAAAAGAGCTTAAGGAAAAATTGAAATGCCTCTTAGATAAAGGTTTTATCCACCTTAGTGTGTCTCTATGGGGTGCTCCCATGTAGTTCGTGCGCAAGAAGGATGGTTCCCTTCGTATGTGCATTGATTAACTCTGGTTGAACAAAGTCACCATAAAGAATAAATATCCTCTTCCTAGGATCGATGATTTGTTTGATTAATTTCAGGGTGCAAAGTGTTTCTCTAAGATTGATCTTAGATTGAGCTATCATCAGATTAAGATTAGGGATGCAGATATACCTAATACTACCTTTAGAACCCAGTATGGTCACTATAAGTTTTTTGTCATGTCTTTTGGGTTGACCAATGATCCAACAATATTTATAAACTTGATGAATAGGGTCTTCCATCCATTCTTGGGCATGTTTGTCATTTCTTTCATTGATGATATCTTAGTCTATTCTAAGAATGAGGTGGATCAGGTAGATTATCATTGTGCCATGTTGCAAACTTTAAAGGATCATCATTTGTATTTCAAGTTCTCCAAGTGTGAGTGTTTGTTAAAAGCCGTATCTTTTCTTGGTCACACTATCTCTAGTGATGGGATCATGGTAGATCCCCAAAAGGGTGCGGCTATTAAGAAGTGGCCTAGATCTATGACTCCAACCGATATTTGGAGCTTCTTGGGTCAAGCCGGTCACTATAGAAGTTTTGGGAGAGTTTTTCTACTATAGCTGCCCCATTGACCAAATTGACCCAAAAGGAGGTCAAGTTTTTATGGTCCAATATATGTGAGGGTAGTTTTGAAAAGTTGAAAGATAAATTTACTTTGGCTCCAGTTTTAACCTTGCCCGATGGTAGTGATGGTTTTGTGGTTTATTGTGATGCTTCTTGTGTCAGTCTTAGTTGTGTGTTGATGTACATGGTAGGCTGGTGGCCTACACTTCTAGACTAATTAAAAATTCATGAGAAGAACTATCCTACTCATGAATTAGAGTTGTTAGCCATGGCCTTTGCATTAAGGATTTGGAGACATTATCTATATTGAGTTTATGTTGATATCTTTTCTGATCATAAGAGTCTCCAATATGTATTTACCCAAAAGAATTTAAATCTATGGCAAAGAAGGTGGCTTGAGTTATTGAAAAACTATGATATGAGTCTTCATTACTATCCCGGTAAGGCGAATGTAGTTGTCGATGCTCTTAGTAGATTGTTCATGGAAAGTTTGGCCCATGTAGATGAGGATAAGTGGAAATTAGTAAAGGACACTCACTATTTAGATAATCTTGGAGTTTAACTTGTGGACCCTAAAGATGGTGGTGTATTTGTGTTTCTGGTATCTCAGTCGTCTCTTGTTGTTAAGATAAAGGAAAAGAAAGCATTGCACACCTACTTGATAAAGATCAAGAGTAATATGAGTCAACACAAAATTGTAGAATTTGTAATTGGTGGTGATGGTATCTTGAGATACCAAAGTAGGCTATGTGTTCCTGGTCTCGATGGATTGAGGGAAAGGGTAATGGCTGAGGCTTATGGATCCCGTTATGCCATTCATCCCAGTTTTACCAAGATGTATCATGATCTTAGAGAGTTCTATTGGTGGGGTAATATGAAGCGTGATGTGTCTAGTTATGTGGGCAAGTGTATGATGTGTCAACAAGTGAAAGTTGAGCACATGAGGCCCAGGTGCTTGTATCAAGATATCTCATTACCTGAATGGAAGTGGGAGGCAATTAACATGGATTTTGTTACCGATATTCCTAGATCCCAAAATCAATGTGATTCTATTTGGGTCATTGTTGATAGAATGACAAAGTATTCTTACTTTTAGCCTGTGAGGACTAATTTCTTGGCGAAAGATTATGCTAAGTTGTATCTTGCGGAGCTCATGAAGTTGTCCAATTTCTATTATTTTTATTGTGGTCCTCCATTTTCATCCCACTTTTGGAAGTCATTCCAAAAGAGTTTGGGTACTAGAGTATGCCTTAGTACCTCTTTCTACCCGCAAACGGATGGGTAAGTGAAATGGACCATCCAAACATTAGAGGATATATTGTGGGCTTGCATGATTAATTATGTTGGTAGTTGGTATGACCACTTGCCTTTGATTGAGTTTGCCTATAATAATAGTTAACACTCTAGTATTGGCATGGCACCTATTGAGGCATTGTATGGTAGAAAATGTCGATCTCCTGTTGGGTGGTACGAGGTTGGTGAGGGTAAGTTTTTTGGCCTCAATATAGTTCACCAAGCCTTAGAGAAGGTGAAGGTGATCCGTAATAGGTTGAAAACCGCTCAAAGTCTCCAAAATTACTATGCAAATTTATGGCGTAGGGACATAGAATTTAGTGTTGGCAATTGGGTATTTTTGAAAGTGTCTCCCATGAAGGAAGTGATGCAGTTTGGTAAAATAGGAAAGCTTAGTCCCCGGTATATTGGTCCCTACTTGATTGTGAAGAGGATTGGCAATGTTGTCTATGAGTTAGAGTTTCCTTCAAGTATGAACTCCATTTACCCAGTTTTACCTTTCTCTATATTGCGGAAATGTATGGGTAATCCTTCGTTGGATGATCCCTTGAGGGATGTTGATATTTCAGACTCTTTGTCCTATAAGAAGATGGTGAGGATCTTGGATTAGCAAGTTCGCTGGTTCCGAACAAAAGAAGTGGCTTCGGTAAAGGTTCTATAGAGGAACAAAAAGTCCAAAAAAGTTACGTAGGAAGTGAAAGATGACATGAAGTCCAAGTATTTATATTTGTTTCCTATTCTAGAAACTTAGGATGGAGGTATGTGTTGATCTCCCTGCTTTGATTTTTGGTCTTTGATAAATAATTGGATAAAGTCCCCAATATGTTGAGATGATGTGTGTCATGTTAGACAAGGGTTCAAGTCCCTAATGTTTTGAAATTATGCTTGTTTTGTTGTGATGGGTTTAAGTCCCTAGTATCTTGAGTTGATTTATGTTGTTGGTAAATGATGGCTCGAGTCCCTAATCGTTGAATTGGCTAAACATCCTTGATAAGTTGATGGGTTGAAGTACCTATGTTATGAAATGAGTTAGTGTTGATAAGCAAGGGTTTAAGTCCCTAAGCTTTGAAATTAACATGTGTCTTGATAAATAGAGGGTTTGAGTCCCAAAGACGATAACGTGAATAATTGATTCATAATGAACATAATATGTCTTATATCTTTTTTGTATGCTTGTTCTAACTTGTTTGAAGGTCATTTTATGTATGATAATGTGTTGGCTTATGTTTATTGCTTGCCTTATGCCCTTATCCGAGGATGAATGATCCAAGTGGGGGAGAATTGAGACACCTACACTTAGAACCATTGAAAAACTTCACCTTTTGGTCTCACTGGGGTGGGTACGACTAGGGGCTTGAGTCATACCCCTTTGATATAAGTCATATCCTTCTTCTCCTCCCCTCTCATAACCTAGGAAGTGTGGTAAGGGTCACTCACTATCCTAGGTACTAGTGACGCTCTCCTCAATCATAGCTAAGGGTACGAGTCATATCTAGGTGAGATGTATAGGGGAGGCATGAGTTTTGAAGTGGACTATTTTGGGTACGATAGTTGTTTATGATTTAGGGGTGAGTCACATCCTTTGGATATGACTCAAAGGTTCATAATATCACCCCTAAAAATATGTGTGACCTAGGAGAAGCCTAGGGTACGATTTAGTTTACCACTCGTACCCTAGGCTACGACTACTTAAGTGAGTCGTATGGTGAGTCGTACCCCTGGATGGGTTAAATTTTGAGCTTTTAACTAAGGGCCTTGTGGTCATTTCACATGTATAAAACCCCAACCCCTCTCATTATATAAGCGTGTGTATCTCTCAAACCCATCTTTGAAGAATTGGAGGCTAGGGTTTCAAGAGTGGTCTTCAAGAGTTAAAGAAAAGTCAATATTCTTGGTAATTCATCTTGATTAAGGCATGTAATTTTTCCTCTTGTTAAATAACTCTAAACCCATGTATTTCACACATAGATTAGTAAGTGTACTTAGTAATTTTGAAATCAATGAAAAAGTTTTTGTTGCCTAATGATGAATAATGATAATTCTTACTTAGACTTATGTTTATAAACGTTATTAATGGTAGTTTGCACATGTAAATTTTTGTTGTATGTGGTCTAAGTTGTGGGTCTTGCGTAACCTTAGACTTGATGATTTCTACCATGAAATTTGCCTTGGTAAAGGCTTATACATAAGGTGTTTGTGAAAATGGTTAAGTGAGATGTCTAGTTAAATGATGATGTAGTTTTGAATTAGGACAATGGCCCAATATGTATTAATGCTTGATAAATGATATTGTGAAGGTAAAATGAGCCATGTATTGTGTAATTGATGACCTTTATGGTTTGATGAATAAGAAGGGGTTTAAAGTCCCTAAAATTAAAATGAACATGAATTATACGTTTAACTAAATTATTGTATAGAATTTCTAATGAAGTGTGATATGGCTCATGAGGGTCTTGAGGACCGTAGTTTGAATTGTATGATGAGTTTAATTAATGCATTGTCCTATTGAATTGGTTGAAAAATGAAGGCTCCCATAAGGACTATGTGGTCTTGTATGGTGTTTAATTATCTAAATGGGTTAAAGTCCTATTGTATGGAGTTGAATGTATAGGGTTGCATGGGCAAAGGGTTAGAGGCCCAATGCCGAATAATGATAGATGTGATGGCTTTAGGTTTAAGTGCCTTGCCTAATGAAATCTCTTGTGTTTAAAGTCCCTTGAGATCTCATATGGTCGAAGTGCCTTACCAAATGAATTGGCTTGGGGTTAGAGTCCCCTATCTAATGTGACATGAGTTTAGAGTCCGTTGCCAAATGTATGAGCAAGTGGTTAGAGTCCCTTGTTTTAATGAATGTGCGTGAGTAGTTATAGTCCCTCTCTTATATGAATGTGTGTGAGTGGTTTGAGTCCTCTACTTAAATGGATGTGTATGTGGTCAGAGTCCCTTACTTGATGATATATGAATATGGTTAGAGTCCTATGCCTTACGAGAAATGCTTGAATCTATAATGTGGAAGGTTGGAGTCCCCCATTGCATGCATGATGAATGAGTTCTTCCAAAGTATTGACAAATTTGTCCCCTTGATTATCATGTGATATGTCTATAAATATGGATAAGGTTATGAATGTGATTAAACATGATATATTTCTTATTGTTGAATGTTGATGCTATTTTATCCTTATCCTTGAGTTACATGCTAGCATTCCGACCGCTAACCGTCTCCGGACGCTATGTCCCTACGCTACATAGGGACGAAGCATCATCTTCTCTTTCTGCACAATGATTAGGTGATTGAAGCGGTTCGTAAATTTAATACGAAGTGGTGAGCTTTCTTATTTCAGAAGACATTCATTCTTGGTCCCTTATCTTTAGGCTTAGTCTTATTTTGACTTAGTTTGGCTATTGTCGAGGGCTTGTCCCGACATATACATTTCTAAAATTCGATTTGTATATAGATATTATGGATGATTGTAAACTTTGGTTTATTTGGTAGTGATGAATCTAATGAAGTGTTTAGACATATTTTAGCTATGACTTGTAGTATTGTTTTCGCTATCTTATCATATGGTCTAGATTTACCTGCCCTTTGCGATTAATGTGATGATTGTGATGGGTTATTGGGGCGACCTACGGTTTATCTAGACTTGAGGCGCCCATATGACATTGCTTGATTTTGGGTCATGTCATTATGCTACCCTAGTAAATTCAACATTGTAGACTCAATGGCGATATCAAATTTTTGAAATAACATCATTTTCACAAAATTGACCCTCAGGACCTAATTTTACACTATTTTGAGCTGAGGCTCAAAATGAGATACAAAAGATGTAAAACCATACCAAACATGTTACCAACTAAAAATTAACATTCTAAATCTACTGGGATTGTCCAATTGGCTATCTGATGCACATAACAACAAATATTGACCGAAGTTAACTAATAGACCTTTTAAACTACCAAAAACTACAAACTCACACAAATCATGCCAAAATACATTGGCAATTGTGCCAATCATCACAATAACCCAAAAATCCCACCAAGCAACCATAGAAAAGGGTAAATGGTCAACCTACACAAAAATGATTAATTCACAAAAATCACCAAAGAATCGAGTTATTACATTATGCACCACTAAAAATATAGTTCGTCCTTGAACTAAAGGAAAAGAAAGTACCCAAATTAGTAAAATCTAGGGATAACTACCACACAAATCATACTGGACCTCCCAAGTAGACTCATCTACAAGTCGATGTCTCCACTAGACCTTAACTTCTAGAATATCTCTAGAGTACAACTGCCTAACATCCCTAGATAGAATGGAGGTGGGCTCCTTAACAAAAGAAAACCTCTCATCTAACTGCATCGAATCCCAACAAATAATATAATACTCACTCGGAATGTAACACTGAAGCATGGAAAACTGAAAAATTAGATGAACTACTGATAAATCTAGGGTATATAATAACTTATAAGCCATATCATGTAACACCCTGGGATTTCGGTCCTTGAAAATTTTCTAAAATTTTATCCTAGCTATCCTAACTACGACTCTCCTGGTGAGTCATAGAGGGTCATATGGGTCGTAGGGACTTGTTCGTGACTTATTCAGAACAAGTGGCTCAATACTCTACTCTGAGTACGACTGGCTCTCAACTAGTCATCAAGATTTCTAACTGGTCGTAAGGACCAAGTCGTAAGGTGTCCAGAAAGTTTGGCCCAAGACACTGTCTTTCTACGACTTGAGGCCATAAGTCATAAAGACTCGTGACTAGTTTATGAGTCTCAATCATAATGTTTAGTGTGTCATCCCAAATTTATTGCTATCTTGAGTACGAGAAGTGGTTACGAGTCAGTAGTGTGAATCATTATGGTTCTGTTTTGACTATGACTCCTTGTTATGAGTCATAATGTATCCTTACGAGTCGTAAATTGACCCGTAGTCACTGATGATTAAAGTTTAATTTTTAAATTTAGGGAATTTTGGACAATTATCTCCTTACCTAGTTAAAAACCTACATCCCTAAAGCACTTAAGGGGGGTTATATTTCATTCTTAACATACTAAAACACTTCAAAGGCTCTCTCAAGTTCTCTCAAGTAACCATAGTTAGGGTTTCCAAGAAATATGTCCTAAGGGCTCAAAGGCTAAATTTGTGTCGTGAAACTTGGTATTTTAGGCATGTTACTCTTCCCTCATTGTTAATTTATAAAAAGCATATGTTTTAAAGTATTGTTCATGAGATATTTATGTTGGTCTGAAATCAAGTGTTGAGAGGTTTGAATTCTTATTTTTGAACAATGTTTTCCTATGGTTTACATATGATTATCCATTCTATGATTTTGATTTTGAACTTAAGGGTGCATGGGTATAGATAATGAACTAGGAAATTGTGATTTTCCCCAAACTTATGTCTTTTGAAGTTGTTATGAGCCGAACCCCATATTTTGAAATTGATTTTTAATTATGAGAAGTGTTGAAATTTGAATTATCCTTGAGCTACTGCATTGTGATTTTGAATTAACCCTTATGGGGTCGTGTAATTCCCTAAGCTAATGTATAATTGAGCCAAAGGGGCTGTGAATCCCCCTAACTGATATAATTGTTTAGCATGTTGTTTTTACCTTGCAAGTGTAGTTCGTATGATGATACCAACAATGTATGCCTTAACATGTAATATTGTTCAATGAATAGGAATATGTGATACTTGTTTTAATTAGGCTTTAATAAGGGTTGTGTCGATGAGTTATGAAGGTGGAGGTCCCAAGGGACCAACACTGGAAACTGCAGTTGCCAATGTAGTGGTCTATATGACCTGGTAGCTTGAGTACCCCTATTATTATCAATTGATTGGGAGGTTCGAGTCCCCCACATCTTGTTAAATGATTTGGTGCTCATGTCACCTTAATATGTCGGGAGGTTTGAGTCCCTCATAGTACATATGTATACCCTATGGTTCGTGCAGCCACAAGCACTGGGGCCCTACTAGTTGGGGAAGAGCTGGGCTCATATAGCCTGTAGGTGCCTTCGTATGTTATGATAGTTGAGCTAAGCGATCCAGGCTAAAGTTTTGAAAAACGTGTTAATCTTTGCCGCATATCCCAGCATGTGATATATACATATCTATATGTATATAAATTTGATTATGTCCATTGATTTTTAATGATTTTGAGCTCCTGATCATGGCATTATGTTATCTTTATCCATGAGTTACATGCTATTGTTCACCCCACTAACCATCTTCGGACACTGTATCCCCACACGATGCTGGCATCAAAACTACTTCTACTTTTCCTATGTAGAGTTTGGTTGGTCTACTTAGTTTGTTGCATTGTGGTGAAGTGGTGAGATTCCATCCCTCAAAAGGCTTAGTCATTTCACTAGCTCTCATTCTTTGATGTGAGTTGATATTTACTATAATTATCATTATAATTATTATTTTCATTCTCATTGTCACCTATCAGAGTTGGGGACATATCCAGACCAACACTGGTTTTGGTTATTTGTTTAGAAGGCTTTGTTTTGATTTTTGTGGATATTAGGTGATGTTGGTCTGTTATTTGGTTGGTTATCGATCATTGGTTATTGACATATTTTTACTTTTCTTATGTTTGTTGCATACTGTCTTGTTATATGTTCGAAATTCATTCGACATTGGGGGGATGTTATGTTTGGTTTGATTATATGTAGGGGTGATCTATGGTCCACATGGTATTTGAGATTCTCGTCATGGATAGGCCCTAGTTTAAGTCATGAAATTGATGGTATGAGAGCCTAGGTTTGGCTTAGTTAGGTGCCCAACAAAGCAGTGTCAAGTAGAGTCTTATTTATTGGTCTGTAGTTCGTGACCCTTACAAGTGAAGGCTATAAGACATTTAGGAATGTTTCCCTTTCTTGTTCTACTATTTTCAAGCTATAGAGTCTAAAGTCTTAAATCTTCTCTAATTTTTGTATGTTTTCTTTTTAGATCATGTCACCCAGAAGATCTGATAAACATGGGAACTCTTCTATCCCTTCTTAGGACAATATGGATGGAGCTCATCCAACTCTAGGAGTTCAGACCAGGTCTAGTGTTGCTATATTGATTGACCTGATGGAACTCAACTGGTCCTCCTTATCCCTCCTCAGGAACCCCAGGCTAGTGTGTCTAATGTTTAGTTTTACCAGTCCATTCACTTGCATACCTAGTTGATGGCCTCCCAGACTGAGCGGGTTAATTCTGTTTCTGTATCCTCCTGGGCCACTAGATTTGGCCAATTCAAGAGGTTGAGTCCTTCTGTTTTCACTGGTTCTAAGGTTTAGGTAGATCCTCAAAATTTCATTGATGAGATGGAAAAGATCTGCCACGTGATGCGTGCTACCAATGTGGAGGGTGTAGAGTTTGCAGCTTATCTACTGAAGGATATATCATACCAATGGTACGAAGAGTGGGAACAGTTTAGGGGTGAAGATGCTGAGTTTGTTTCGTGGGATGACATCTCTAGTTCTTTTCTTGATTGTTTCTTTCCTTAGGACTTGTGGGAAACGAAGGCTGAGGAATTCATGAATTTGAATCAAGGCAGGATGTAAGAAAATAAGTATACCTTAAAGTTCCATCAGCTATCATGTTATGCTCCAGAATTGGTGTCTAGCATAAGGGCTAGAATGAGGAAGTTTACCTCAGGTTTTCCCAGTGAGTTGATATTGGAGATCAAGGATGCCGTGTTGAACAAGTATATAGACATCTCTACACTTGTGGTGTATATGTAACAAGTTGAAGATGAAAAGAAGTAGCAAGTGGAGATGAGTAAAAGGCGGAGTAAGAATTTCACTATTCAGATAGGGTGGAAGTCTACAACAAAGTGGTAGAGATGGTGGAAAATGGTCTAAGAAGAAGTAGGGAAATTTTGGTTCCTACTCTATGGCTAGTGATCCTTACCTAAAAACATTGGGTGATCATCGTTCTCAGTATGATAGTGGATTTTGGTCACCAGGAGACCAATCGCAGGCTAGTAGGGCTCAGTCAGCTTTATCATATCCTCCTTGCTAATTCTGTGGTCAAGTGAACCATGGTGTCTGTGAAGAAGGGGGGAACAAGTGCTTTAAATGTGGTCAGATTGGTCATATGTAGAGGGACTGTCCTTCTAAGGTTACTTCTGGGGAAAATAAGATTCCTGTTGCTACTTCATCAGCTCCCGCACCAAAAGGTGTTACTTATGCTTCTAGCTCCAATACTGTTCGAAACCTTCTATACGCTTTTACCACCCATCAGGATTCGGAGGAATGCCCCGATGTTATTACTAGTACACTCAAACTATTTTCTCATGATGTATATTGTCTACTTGATTATTATAACCCAAACCAAGGCCTGGCCATGACAGGTATCTCAAGTCTTCCTTGGACTGGAGACCACCCCCTACGCCTAACCAATCATACACACCACACACAAAGGTCGGATGTATTTCGAACATATAACAAGATAGCATACAATAGTCTAAGAAATTTTTAAATGCATATCCATAACCAACCACCGTCAATCGGCCAAACGATCGATTGACACCGCCCAATAGCCATAGTAGTCCAGACAAAGCCTTCCAAATAATTATCAAAAACTGAATATCAATAAAGTATTAAAACATGCCCCTGACAATAGCCAAAAATAAGTCTAAGACAAAAGTGGAACAAAATATGAAATATAGACATCCAATGTATGGAAGATCACCACTTCAATATGAACTCATAAGCTGATCTCGAATCCTTATCACTGAGCAGGAGGAGTAGAAGTATTTTCAATTCCAGAAAGTTTGGCAGTGAAAGAGTATTCTCTTAAGTTTACTCAATTAGCCAGATACGCTCCTCATGTGGTAGCAGATATCAGATCTATGATGAGTAAGTATGTGTCTAGCATGTCTAATAGTATTATTAAGAAGTGTAGGACCGTAATGCTGATTAAAAATATGGACATATCTAGGCTCATGGTTCATACTCAGCAGATAGAAGAGGATAAGAATAAAGATAAGAAGAAGGAGAACAACAGAGCAAGAACAGGTAGTTTCAACTTTGCTTATCCTAAGTCAGAGGGTGGGAATCGTTCTTAGTTCCACCCAAAATCCTCAGTTCCAGCTCTGTCCTCAGCTAGTTCTCCAGTGCTAAAATTTAGAGACGACAATAGAGATAGGGCACTAGGCCCTAAACCGTAGGGTAGTGTCAGCAGCATCCGAACCAATCCTATTTGTAGAAATATGGCAAAAACCACCAGGGTATCTGCAAAGCGGGCAGTGATGTGTTATTCGGGTATAGAAAGCCAGGCCACAGAGTCAGAGATTGTCCCTAGTCAGGTTCTCAAGGTTAGTATAACCGTCCCCTAGCTCAGTCAGATCGCCAAAATCAGTAGGGTGCCGCTACCAGTTCCACCAGTGGGCAGCACCTAAATAGATTCTATGCTCTTCTGTCCCTACAGGATCAGGAAAGTTCTCGTGATGTGGTCACTGGTACTTTACAAGTTTTCCATTTACATGTTTATGCTTTGCTAGATCCAGGATCTTTATTGTCCTTTGTTACTTCATATATATCCATTGATTTTTTAGTCATTCCTAAAACTCTAGCAGAGCCTTTCTCAGTCTCTACCCCAGTGGGTAAATCTATCATAGCCCGGAAGGTATACATAAACTGCCCAATTATGATATCTCAGAAAGTCACATCAGTAGGCTTAGTCAAATTAGAGATGACTGATTTTGATGTCATTCTCGTCATGATTTGGCTTCATTCCTACTATGCCTCAGTTGACTATAGAAATAGAATTGTCTAGTTTCAGTTTGCGAATGAGCCCATCCTAGAATGGAAAGGTAGTACTTCAGCACTTAGGGGTCAGTTTATTTCTTACCTTTGGATGAAAAAAATGATATCTAAGGGATGTGTCTACCATCTCGTTTGAGTCTAGGACTCTAGTTCAGAAAGCCCTACTCTTGAATTAATGTCAGTAGCATGTGAATTCCCAGATGTTTTTCCCGAAGATCTTTCCAAAGTTCCTCCTGAAAGGGAAATCGACTTCGAAATAGACCTTCTTCTAGATACTCAACCCATATCTATTCTACCATACAAAATGTCTCCAGTAGAACTCAGAAAATTAAAAGAATAGTTAAAAGATCTACTAGATAAGGGATTTATCAGACCCAGTGTATCCCTGTGGGGCACACCAATTTTATTTGTGCGTAAGAAAGATGGCTCTCTTAGAATATGTATTTGATTACAGTCATGTAAATAAAGTCACGGCCAAGAACAAGTATCTACTTCCTAGAATCGATGACTTGTTTTACCAACTTCTGGGTTCCAGTTAATTTTCTAAGATAAACCTCAGATCAGGCTATCATCAACTAAGAGTCAAAGAATGTGACATCCTGAAGATTACTTTTAGAACTCGGTATGGTCACTTTGAATTCTTAGTCATGTACTTTGGTCTTACCAATGCCCCTGCAGCCTTCATGGACTTGATGAATCATATGTTCAAGTAGTACTTAGAAATGTTCATCATAATCTTCATAGATGACATTCTTGTCTACTCCCAAAGTGAGCATAATCATACAGACCATCTTAGAATAGTATTATAGACTCTCAGAAACCATCAGCTATTCACCAAAGTCAGTAATTGCAAATTTTGTCTAAGGTCAGTAGCCTTCCTTGTCCATATCATTTTTGATAATTGCATTAGAGTTGATCCCCAAAAGACCAAAGCAGTGAGAAATATTCCTAGACCCATCTCTCTATCAGATATTAGGAGTTTCTTGGCTTGGTTAGCTATTACTGATGGGTTGTTGAGGGATTTTCATCTATTGCATCCCCTATGTCTAGATTGACTCAGAAGAAACTCAAATTCCAGTGGTCAGATTCTTGTGAAAAGAGTTTTCAGGAGTTAAAGACTCGACTCACTACAGCTCCAGTCTTGACCCTACCAGATAGTTCTAATGGGTTTGTGGTATATTGTGATGCCTCCAGAGTCGGTTTGGGGTGTGATTTGATGCAGATAGGTAAGGTACCCAGTTCACCTCTCATTTCTGGAAGGCATTTCAAAAGGGTCTTGGTACCCGAGTTCACCTCAGTATAGTCTTTTATCCTCAGATAGATGGTCAAGCAAAAAGGACCATTCAGACTTCATAAGATATGCTACTAGCGTTTGCAATAGAATTTAAAGGTAGTTGAGATGACCACTTGCCTTTGATTGAATTCACATATAACAATAGCTATCATTCTAGCATTCAAATGGCTCAATTTGAGGTGCTTTACATGAGGAGGTATACATCTCCCATTGGTTGGTTTGAAGTGGGTGAGGCTGTAGTCGTAGGGCCTGACTTGGTATTTGATACCTTAGAGAAAGTTCAGTTGATTAGGGAAACGCTTAAGAAAGCTCAGAGCTGACAAAAATCATATGCAGATATAGGCAGAAAGGATCTTAAGTTTGAGATTGGTGATTTTGTGTATTTGAAAATATCTGCTATGAAAGGAGTGAAGAGGTTTTCCATGAAGGGGAAATTCAGTCCCCGATATATTGGTCCTTACCAAATTCTCAGCCATTTCTGAAAGGTAGCTTATGAGCTTGAGTTGTCTTCAGACTTAGCTTCAGTACATCTAGTGTTCCATGTCTCCTTACTTAAGAAATACACTGGTGACCCAACAATCATAGTCCCTATAGAGGGTATAGATAGTCAGAACAACCTCTCTTATGAAGAGATTCCAGTCAAAATCCTTGATTATAAGATTCACTGACTGAGGAACAAAGAAGTCCCTCTAGTCAAAGTACTTTGGTGAAATCAGTCCATTGAGGGAGATACTTGGGAAGCAAAAGTAGACAAGCGGACCAAGTATCCTCACCTTTTCTTTACAAACTCAGAATCAGCCCAAGGTAACATATTTCCTTTGAATTTACTTAGTCTCATATTCAGATATAACTACCAACTTGGTATCAATTAACGTTGTATACTCAGTTATGCATTCACAAATCAGTCGGGTCATGTACTCATGCATCAGACATGCATGTCCAGTATATAAGCTCATCTTATCACTAATCCCAATCATGTATTCATGAATCATGTCTATCTATGTACTCATTCATTAGATATGCATGTTTAGTATGATAATTCAGTATATCAGAAATTTCAGTCATGAAATAATGCTTTAGTTGTGCATGTTCAGTTTCTAAATCCAGTCTATCAGTATTCTCAGATTAATTAGTCTCATTCAAGGATGAATGTTTCCAAGGGTAAGATACTGTAAGATCCCGTAAAATTCTAAGCTCAACTCAGATTTTTAAGCTTGCTAAGGGATCCCAGACTTAGAAAATTCTAGTTAAGTATTCAGACTTAGTATTATTCTGGCCTTTATAAGTTGACAACTCTATCTCAAGACTCTTGTCACCTTTAAGTATCGATCTTTAGATTGATTCATGATCAAAAATTTCAATAGGTGTTCCTGGACGAGTTTCTAATTTTTCAGACCTCGTTAGAACTATGTTTGGGAATCCAAAATAGTGTATCGACACAATCTCGAAGTGGTGCGGCGGCCATCGCGTCGATCAATAATTTTTCTTGACTCCCAGTAGAAATTTTTAGTGAACTGACATGGACTCATGTGGTGCATTGTCTATCACGTCGATGCCAATGATGCGACACGTCATCATGCGCGTCGACATTTCCGTTTTTAGTCATTAAAAACTGCGTCCTTGGGGGGTATTTGGATCTTTTCCCCACTCCTATTTAGCCCTAAAACACGAGATTTATCCTTCATTGAGCAAAATATACTTACTTTCTCTCAAATAGCTCAAGAACAAGAGCCCTAGGTGATTTAATTTCAAGGCTAGGGCTTAAGATTTCTACCATTGTTCTTCAGGAATTTAGCAACCAAGGTATGTCAAGTGTTCATCTAAGGGTTCCCTTCCACCCTTGGAGTTCAAGAACACCTTTTTAACTATAAGTTTATGAGTTTGATAAAGTTAATGGTTAAATTTAAATATGTTCATGATTACCATGTTAATGGGGTTTCTAGTTCATGAATTACTACAAGATTCATGTGGAATTGATTGATATGTGTGCATTATCATGCGAAACCAAGTTGAAACCTTTGAAGTTGTAAATGTGGAATTGAAGTATGATGCTGACATGTTGTTTTAGTGTCATGTACATAGATTATGTCCTTCAAGTGTTTGATGATTTGTTCAAGATAATTAAATAATTAAATATATCATGTTTGCATGTATTCAAGTTCATGTCATGCAAGTGTTTGATAGAATGTTCGTATGAATGAGTGATGATCAAGTAGTTATTTATCACATTTCAAGATTATGCCATGTCATATAATTTATGCTATCGAGTCCTAGGGGTATTCAGTACCCAATAATTTAGTTGTTTACCTAGAGGCATGGTCAGTCACAGGATAGTATAAGTCATGTCACGATTGGTAGAATTCAGTCAGTTAACAGAATTTAGTAGTATCCCGTCAGTCCACGAAACCTAATGAACTCAGTTCAGTTTAGTTTTACAAATGATCAAAAATAGTTCAGTCCAGCCTAGAACAGTCTAGAACCCATTCCAGTGTCTATTCAGTTAGGAGTAGGATTCAACACCGAGTGAACCCACGGATGGGAACTCACCTTCCAGTAGAGAGTGTGATCCTTAGAAGCAGTCCTTGTTTTCCAAAACTATGTTGCTAGCGTAGGTTGAGACATCAACCTGCCAGTTAAGAGTTGATGAGGTGATCTACCTGCCAGTTGAGGGTACCACTATTCTCGTTTAGAGCACCTGCCAGATGAGGGTGACGCAACTTGTCTTTACCCATGGCATGGTACTGACACCTTTCTAGCTGGGGTTATAGGTTGGACCCCAATCAGTTCATAGAGGGGTATGTTGGTTAGATGATTACTTCCTACTACCGTAGTTTCAGTTCCAGTCTCAGTATAGAACTTAGTTTAGTTCTACATAAAATCAAGATTGGCAAATACAGTCACTCAGCTCAGAATAGAGCTCAGTATAGTTCCATAAAATTAAGGCTATTAGATACAATCACTCAGCTATCAGTAATTCAGTATTAGTAGGCTCAGATATCATTTAATCAGAATTCAAATTTGGTATTCCAGTGTTATCACGATATCAGTTACAATTTACATTTTCATACATGTTCTCTCATTTAGTTATATTCACGTCATTCAGTCAGTATTGTTCATGCATATGGACCCATGCATTTCATCGTACCTCACTTTGCATACCAGTACGTTCAAAGTACTGACACATACCTTTCTTTTGTGCTATGATGTTTCATATCATAGGTTCAGACGCGTGGGCTCCCGATCATACTTAGCAGTTTAGATATTCAGCTAACAGTGTTAGTGGTGAGTCTTCTTAGTTCGAGGACATGATGATTATTTTAGTAGTTCAACTTATTTTAGTAGTTCAGAGTTAGTTGGAGATTTGTCCTATCAACTCCATATTTCAGACAGTTTAGAGGCTTTTTAGACTAGAGTATTTTCAGACAGATGTATCAGATTTGGTATTTGTTATACTGTATTCAGTTTTATTACAGTATTGAACCTTATGGCATGTTTTTTGCCTAATTTCTGTATATTATAGTATTATTATTTAGGTATTACAGCAGGTACCAGTCATGGGTTAGCTTGTGGTCCTTTGGGATTATGAGCACCGTGTAGCATCCGGGGTACAGACTTGGGGCATTACAGAAACCGACTCCCTTTGTTCAGTAAATTATACAATTGTATTAAACACCTTTATATCATTCAATAGCTCAAGATCAGTTCAACTTTACAAATGCCCACCTTTATCATAACTCAAAACCATTTTCATACTATGGGTTGGCGTCATAACCACTTCAAAGTCATAAGTTTGGGAAAATCGTAATTCCTAGTTCATTCACCATACCCATGGACCCATAAGTTCAAAACCATTATTAAAGCATGAAAATCATATATAAACCATGAGAAGCATTTTTCGATTCATAAACATTAAAATCCCCCAACATTGTTTCAAAACCAACAAAAACATTACACGGATAATACTTTAAAACACATTGTTTTAAAAAATTAACAATGAGGGTAGAGTAACATGCCTGAAATAGTAAAATGTACGGAGAGAAACCACCCTTGAAATCCCTAACTGATCAACCTCTTCAAAACCCTAAGTGGTGTTGACCTTGAGTATTTGGGAGTATTAAAAAGTTACTTTGATTGTTATTGAGTGATAATAATACACTAAAGAGGTTATAAGTCATGGGTTTTAATCCGGATAAGAGGGGAGATGTCAAGAATACCCTCAACTTAAAAGATAAAATAGTGTCGCCTTTGATTACGAGTCAACAATTAACTCATAACCCTTCCTTATGAATTGTCACCTCAATTCGTAAACAAGGCAGTACCACCAAGGCACCCTACATTGTTGACCTTAATATTTAGCCACAGGAATCGTAAAGGGACACTATAACTTGTAAGGTCTAGTGTAGTCAACACATAACGAAAATTGAGACTTACACTAGACACCCTAAGATTACACCTAACGACTCGTAAAATATCCTTAGGGATCTTAGTAAGGCACTCATACTCGAAGCAAAGTCAAGCCACAAACTTAATGATTTGGTTACGACTTGTCAGGACACCCTAGGACTCATAGGGTCCAATGTAACCAGGGTAGTGAGCTCAATGATGACAATGCACACACAAGTGTATGTGGTCTACCAAGTAATATATTGGCCTTCAAGAAAGCCGAATATTGATCCCACAGGGACTTGTGTTGACAATTATCTAATTCTAGGTTAACAATTGAGATCAAGTAACCAAAAAGAGTATTGAATAATTGTAAACTAAAAATAAAATAAACACTGCATAAAATTAAAAGTCGTGAACAATCAATAGATTAAAACCCAGGGTTAAAGCAATTTGAATAATCATACTATATTATTGAACTTCATTCGTTAACTTGCTTATATTGGTTGTTGATTCGTAGGGTTAATTGCATGATCATGGTCTCCAGAACTTAAAATTTTTACCTAATATGGACATTACAACTACATCATTGAGTGGAGATGAAATAATATAATTAAGTTATTAAAGCTATCATCCTACATTTGAATCAAGTAAGGCTCCTAAGTATATCCCAGTCCTAGGTGCTAAGTTCAATTCTTTTTTTTATAAAAGAGTAAAACCCAAACTTTATTTATTCCCATGTTCTATCTCCCTATTCCCTCTCCCAAGATCAAAAGGTCGAAAATATATGTATTTTACGGGTGATCGATCCATAAAATAATTAAAACAAGAATAAACAAACAACAAACAATGATAAGAAAATCCAACGAATTTAATCCAAAACAATAGTAGTCATGTTTTTGGATTTAACCCCAGAAAAAGAGTTTTTAGCCGATAATATTCATAATCACAATCCAAATAATTGAATACATGATATGATAAATTAAAAGCTAATTAAAAATAATGATAAAACCTAATTAGAGTATCAGCTATGTTAAATTAATCCACCACCATCACACCGCTTAATTTTCCAAAGTTGTCCAATATTTATCTTTATGTGTCCACCCAAAATTAATTTCTACTGAATTATACCAGGTTGTGTATTTATAATATAGTATTCCTAATGAATATGGTATTAAGAGATATGGAACATGGATCAAGGGAGATTTCCTCCAAGGCTCCCTTATTACAACTATATTATATTATTATTGGAACAAAGCCTAATCTGTGTCGGCAGAATTTGGTCATGCTTAATTAGAGCGATGCAATGCGATGCTGATTGCGTTGACATGAACAATATGACGTGTAGATTATAGAGGCATTTTAAGTGGTAATTCGACGTGACGCGTTGAGGTCACGTCTGCTCACTGGAATTTGCTTCCAAAATTCTGGTTAAGTGTTGAACGTCCCTTCTTTTTCCCATGCTTTTTGTAGTGTATTTCCAATGAATTTTGAGCCTTTTTATCATCAATATATAACCATATTTAGCTCAAAAATCCTCCTACATAATCACACACCATATATTAGAGATCAAAATAACACAATAGTCTTAACTATAAATCAAAACACAAGCTAAAATAAGGCTAATTTCCATGATCTTCAACTTATCGCTCCGACTCTAGAATTAATCAAATTAATTTTATCCATTACAAACAAGTTGTTACACATTTAATTACCCATTTAAAATATTTGGAATAAATTAAACACATTAGAATCCAACCAAATCAACTAGACACACACCTAGCTCAAGCAAGTAAAACTAGTTTTGCGGATTGAACTCTAGATGACTCAATTAAGTACAAACTTGTTTGAAAATATTGTGAACCATTGTAATCGCGTACTTCGACACTTACATGGTTATTTATATCAATATTAACTGTTAAGCACATGAATTTCTATCAAAACAAGACTAAATAAGCTAGAATAATGATACCGAAGTGTATAAAACCACCTCAGAGCATCACCCCACACTTAAACTCTTGTTCATACTCGAACAACTCTTTACTCTAAGCATCAAAATCTGAGGTGACGCTACACTTCTACTACAACAAAGACACTAAATCTAGTACGACAATGACTACACGGAATACAAGTTTCTACACAAATCATGTTATTTACACTATTGAAAGCTCAAGAATTCTACTCCGAAACATCCTAGCCTCAAGAATTGACTCCACAAGTGGCAAACTTACTCATATTTATCAAAATGACATTATACAAATAACCTACATTTATCAAACATGTACCCCTTACCACAACATAGATACCCATAATTACTCACAATAATGTAATTTATAATATAATGGGTACAAGAATCAAATTGTGCTTACTGGCACAAAGAATTCACACGTTAGACACAATGAACCATAAGCTTTCCCTTAGTGTAGTGCTCCACTACTATCGAAATGATGAACTTGGATAGGTAGAAACTATTTGGGAATAGTGACTAACCTCTCTAAGCGCTTTAATACACTACCTTATAAATTTTAAACCAATCTCCAACAACCAAATTACACTTTTTCCATCCACCCATCACCTTAATTTTGCCCCATCTCTTTTAAGAATTTTCAAAAATACATGGGGCGTATTGTTTATTCCTTCAAGATTCAATTTTTATCATTTTTTACAATCAGGAGAATATTTCTAACACAATTTATATCACTCGCAACCACCACACATCAAATGTAAACACCAATAACTCTTACCTTGGGGCATCAATTCACCTTTTTCTTCTTTAATTTCTCAAACTCCTTACTAAATCAATTTTTCACTAGAGCACGTAGGAGCTTTTTGGATCAAATTATGGTCTATCAAAGAAGGGGTTTAACTACTTATGCGGCTACTAAATAAAATGCTAAAGGCTCAATGGAGGTTTACTAGGATAATGTACAAAAGGTAGGACAAATAAAAGGTATAAAACAAGGCTATAAAAGAAATGCCTAAATCATCTCCTAAACCCACACTCTTTATTTTGCTTTACACACACACATCAGATAAGTTCTAGAAATCACATGCAACAAGGAAAATACAAAAATCTAACATGCACATGGAATATGTTCAACTCATATAGGATCATCATAGACTCCCAAACACACGATAGCATGAATTAAAATTTAAGCCAAAAAAGTACAAGAGTCAAAAACTTGAATTTAGGAGTCTCAAAAATAATAATTCACTCATTCAACATACTTTTACCAAACAAAACACTTGCACCATGTAATAAAAAATAGCACCAACAAGAATATCTTACACATTTTTTTTAAATTGAGCCAAAATTTGGGAATTTCCCAACCCCAAATTTAAAAATCGATTTTTTCCCCAAACTAAACTTATAAGTAAGAGATAGAAATACTTCCTGAGTCCTCTAGGCCTAGCTAGTAGCATCTTTGAACATAAATAAGGTTCATGGACCCTACACTTAGACTTTGACATGCTCCTTAGCTTAGGTTTCTGATACTCAGACTTCTCATAAACCTATGACTCAACAAAAACAAAAGCTACATGAAATAAAATCTAAAAACTAAAAAATAAAACATACCTTAACTTGGGTTGTCTCCCAAGAAGTGCCTAATTTAGTGTCACGGCACGACCCATATCAAATTTTTCCTCCACCTTGAGGATATGAATTTCACCCCCAATAGCGCTATCCATCTTTTTGCCTCACTCATAGGGTGGTGGTACAAAGATTAAAGATTCGAGTAATGAATGATGCTAATAAATGATGCATGGTAAATCACTCGGCCTTAAAGTGAGGTGTGCTCTTATGTTTCTTATCCGGTGTAAAATTAAGAACATAGGATTCTTGTTCCTCATCTTCACACTCTTCCACTACATTAAATGATTCCACAGACAAGATAACATCTAACATAAAGTAGAAAAGTGCTTTTAGTGAGGCCCAACCAATCCCACTTCAAAATTTACATAATGCTTATCACCCTCACTCATATTTACCTTCTTAATTTTAGTTTCAAAAGAAAGATGACAACTGAATGGCTGTGATTCATGTGGTGATGGTAGTATTTCCTTAACCTATTTAACAATTTAAGTTTTCAAGTACTCAGACTTTCTTGAATTGTCATCAACTTTGTCTTCAACATGTTGGGAAGTCAACTCTGCATCTACCTTGTTAATTGTCTTGGAGGTTCTTTATTGACTTCTTTACCATTCCTCAAAGTGATTACAATTACTTATTCAAAGTCATTTGGCAAATCACCTTAAGGTCTGGTATTATGCACCTGTTGCACTTGCCCTATCTGCATCACCAAGCTCCTTATGACAATTTGATAAAGCTCTAAATTAGCCCCATAACTCTTTATATCTGCTGACAACTATGCTTGATTAGCTAAATTTTGTTTCAGCATCTCTTCAAAATTGCTCATTTAAAAGCCTGGTAAATCTGAACCTGTAGCTGCTGAAACTGCTGTTGCTGATTGTAGGTATTCACATAGTATTGCCTTTAATCATAGACCACAAATATTACTGAATTGGGGTTGACAGCACACATATCTCCAGAATGACCACTATTTCCATAAACCATACACCATAAAGAATCATCATCACTCGCAAACCATATATCCCAGGCTACCATGTCTAGAAGTGTGATAAAAAGAACAATAAAAAAAACTAAAAAATCCTAAAAAACTAAACTATTTACAACTCAATGTAGCTAAACTAAAAATACAATTATTGCAAATCTATAAGTCCCCAACAATGGCACCAAAAACTTGACAGCGCTCAAGCACACACGCAAGTGAACGTGCTCTACCAAGTAATATAGTGGCCTTTAAGAAAGCCTAATATCAATACCACAGGGAGTTGTGTAACCAACCATTCAATTCTAGTTTAATAATTGAGATCAAGTAACTAATAAAATTGTTAAATAATTGTAAACTAAAAATAAAATAAACACTACATAAAAATAAAAGTCTTGAACAATCAATAGATTAAAACCTAGGGTTAAATCACTTCGAACAATCATACTATGTTATTAAACTTCATTTGCTAACTTGCTTAACTTTCCTGTTGATTCGTAGGGTTAATTGTATGACCATGGTCTCCCCACCTCTAATCTTTTACCTAATATGGATATTACAACTACATCATTGAGCAGGGATGTAATAATTCAATTAAGTTATTAAAGCTATCATCTTATGTTTGAATCAAGTAAGGCTCCTAAGTATCTCCCTGTCCAAGGTGCTAAGTTCAATTCTTTATTTTATAAAAAATTAAAATCCAAACTTTGTTTATTCCTATGTTCTATCTCCCTATTCCCTCTCCCAAGATCAAAAGGTCGACAATATATGTTTTTACTGGTGATCAATCTATAAAATAATTAAAACAAGAATAAACTAAAATCCAACAATGATAAGCAAATACAACGAATTTAAGCCAAAATAATAGCAGTCATGTTCTTGGCTTTAACCTCTAAAAAGGATTTTTAGCCGATAATATTCATAATCACGATCCAAATAATTGAAAACATGATATGATAAATTAAAAAATAATTAGAAATAATGATAAAACCTAATTAGTGTAGTAGCCATGTCAAATTACTCCACCATCGTCACACCACTTAATTCTCCAAAGTTGTTCGATATTTATCCTTACATGTCCACTGAAAATTAATTTCCATCGAATTATCCCAGGTTGTGTATTTATAATATAGTATTCCTAATCAATGTGGGATTAAGAGAGACGGCATGTAGATCAAGTAAGTTTTCCTCCAAGATTCCTTTATTACAAATATATTATATTATCATTGGATCAAAGCCCAATCCGTGTCGGCAAAATTTGACCATGGTTAATTAGAGCGATGCGACGCGACGTGATGCTAATTGTGATTACACGAATGATGTGACACGTCAATTATTGTGGCATTGGAAGTGGCAGATTTGATGCAACACGTCGAGATTGCATCGGCTCACTAGACTTTGCTTCCAAAATTCTTGTTAAGTAGTGAACGTCCCTCCTTATTCCCATGCTTTTTGTAGTGTATTTCCAATAAATTTTGAGCCATTTTATCATCAATATATCACTATATTCATCTCACACAGTGACATGGGACACGATACTAAACACAATCCATCAAAGAATAATAATAAAAAACCAAGAACAAGAAATAAAACAAGCACAGTCAACAACACAAAGAATCCGAGAATAACAAGATAAGACACAAACACACAAATAGAATAAGATAAAGGGATAGATAACCTGACATAAGAAGTTACGAACAAAGAAGAACCAAATCATGTATTAAATGATAAGACCCTCAAACTTGCAACAACAAACACTTATCTTCTTACGGTGACCGCTAAGGAAATTAACTCTACTTCACAACCACTGTTTCTAAGAAAAGATCAATAATATCTTTTCCAAGCCCGACACTAATGGCTTTTCCAAGCCCCACACTAAGGGTGTTACACTCTCAAAGAGAGATGAAGTCTTTCAAAAATCCATCATTCAAAAACTAAGGAGAAAATGACCTAATAGAAGACTATTTATATGCTAGATTATTACATAGAAAAATGGCCAAAATACTATTAATGAAAGGGGCATCCATGGAGTGTCTTTCTAACAAGTGTCATACCCAAAATACCCTTAATGAAGGGTGCTTATTCAATACTATAAAACCATGGAATCATGTTTCAACACTTGTGGTCTCAAGTTGGCATCAAAGGTAAGCCCCTGTAATATCCCGCAATTTTCCTAGCCTAAACTCATCTAAAAAATAATAAAGAGTCATTTCTAGAATGGGTGATGTTTATTTTGTGTGAAATTATTTAGATTTGAACTTTTAATACATAGGAAATTGAATTATCTTTCCAATGATATAAGATTTACCTAAATACAATAACCAGGTAAGAAGTAATGGCTATTTTAAGTTTCAGTCGTAAAACACCATGATTTGGGTGCTTAGCGCATCGTGGAGAAACATAAAATCATAATTGTCAATTTCCAATGAGACTCCATGATTTTGGTGCATCACAGAGAGGCCCAGTTTCCTATTTGGCAATTTTTAGTGTCACTTTGCAATACTGGTGCGTCGCGCCAGTGGTCGAAGTGGCAAACATAGGGGCTCCATGATGGTCGCACATCACAGAGGGAACCCAATTGCCACTCATCCATTTTCTAGTGAGCCAGAGCGATTGTGGCGCATCGCGATGGCCACACAAATCGAGAAAAATTATGTTTTTCAGTTCCATTTAAGAATTTAAAGGGGGTATTTTGGTAAATCCCCCAACCTCCAATCTGTCCAAAAACATAATATTTCTCAAATTTCAAAGAAATTTATGCATTGTTCATCTTTTCCCTCAAAGTAAAACCCTGGTTTATCGTACTTCCTCTCCAAGAAACTCAAAATTTCTCCATTAATTCTCCAAGATAGTCCAAATTTATGGATTTCCAGTACGAGAACACTAAGAAGCCATCTCCAAAACATCAATAGGAATCCAAGATTCGAGTTTCTCATCAAAGATCATCAATTAAGGTATGTGGGGCTTTGGAAAAGGATAAATCTTTCATCCTTGTGCTGAAAAACATATTTCAAATTATAAATATGCAGAGTTGTGTGATTTTCCATGAAATTTAAGTTAGGGTTTATACCCAATGTTTCTAATTGCATGATTTTGAGATTTTAAGTGATATAGGTATTTAATTACATGTCTACTTTCAAAAATTTAGTGCATATGATCATATTTTTCAGATTTTAAGTTGAATTATGAATATTTGTATTATAAAGCATGAACCTTATGGTGTTTAAAATGAAATTGAAGCATGGGTCATTAAGCCCTAGTTTGTATGTTGACATTTCAAGAATGACTATGTTTTAAGCATCCCATGACTAGTTATTTTTAGATTTTTAATAAAGAAAATTGATTTTTTGATCCAAGCTAAGATAGGAATCCACATGATTCATACAATTTACATTTTAAAGAAAAGCAAAGCATAATTGGTTTTCATTATAAACCCTTGTGTTTTTTTAAGGTAGATTTCGTAAAAATTTTGAGCAATAAGTAGGGGAGTAGTATTTAGCACCGAGTTGGGTATGATTCCAAGGTCTCATGCCCCAGAGCTATATGCCACCATAGGTTTCTGATTTGCCCATTGTGGGCTAAGATAGTGATCACTTAAGTTAAGGTTCTATTCTAATGGAAAGGGTAGAACACCTCACCCCAACATGGGAAAGATGTTGGATTCCATATTAGCTCACATGGTTTATGTTAGATAGAAGAAACTCCCTGAGTCCTAAAGTCCTTATGTCCCAAAGTTCCAAGATTTTCAAAGCTCCTAAAACTTCTAAGTTTCAAAAGAAAAGAATGATAGAAAAGCTTTTATAAGACTAAGTGTTATGGCTCACTAGATTTACAAGTATGATTTTTTATACATGATTTTGTATTTTGATATTTTAGATATTCAAGCTTATGTAAGTCATACACATCCATATGCATTTACTTTCTAATTATGCTGATGTTTACTTATGTATTACACCCCATATACTTAGTACATCCTCAAAGTACTGATCCACATATATGTCTATGTGCTACATTGTCTCATAATGTAGGTTCAGGTGCTCAATGTCAGTAGTGGGATTGATTTTCGAGCATCTCTTCTACATTGCTGAAGTTGGTGAGTCCTTATAGTTTGGGTACTTAGTCGCTTACACTTTCAATTTATTAGTAGATGCTTCTCATTTTATTTTCAGACAGTTTCAGCCAGTTGGGGCCTGTCCCAGTAAGTCTCTAGATTTAGATAGTAGAGGCTTGTAAGACTACCAGATTTAGGATTTAGATTTCTATTTTAGTACACAGAGTTTCAGCACTTGCTTTATCGGACTTTTGAGATTAGCATGATTCAGATATACCCAAATGATTCAGTCATATTCCGTATATATTATGATTTTTCATTTATATTTTCCCCTATTTTATGGTTCAGATTTAGAAAAAGGTAGCCGGGGTTAGCTCAGGACTACTTATAGTTTGGAGCACCATGTTGCATCTCGGGAACTAGATTACGGGGCATTACAAAATTTGTATCAGATACTATGGTTTAGAGAGTCATAGGGAGTCAGACAAGCAATGTTTCATAGAGTCTTGATCATCGGTGTGAAGCACGCCACATCTATGAGTAAGAGGCTATGAAGCATTTTAGAAAAATCTTCTTTTTCTTTCATAACCCGTCGTACTTATAGCTATCTCTAACTACTATTAACTCATGCTCTTTTATGATAGAATATGCCTCCTTATATAGTAAATTTCCGTAGGAATAACAAACCAACCACCTCAACCCGTAGATCCTTTGAATTAGAATGTGTCACATGCAGAGTTTCGAGCTGTCTTTCAGGCACTAGCCCAAACTGTGACAACAAATGTTTAGGTAACCGTCAGGCTGCAGCCCTACCTCATTAAGATGGGGACTTAGCCACAACCAAAATTAGAGATTTGAAAATGAATCCGCCAGAATTCTTTGGGTCGAAGGCAGGTGAGGACCCACAACTTTATCTAGTTTAGGTGAAGAAGATCACCCAAATTATGCATGTTTCTAAAGAAGACAGTGTATAATTAGTATCCTACAGACTGAAGGATGTTGCTTATGATTGGGTTGTGATGTGGAAGAAGAGTAGAGGGGAGAATGCAGTTCCCATGACTTGGTAAATATTTTAGGATGCATTCTTGGACAAATTCATTCCACTTGAGATGAGGGAAGCTAATATATAAGAGTTTATAAACCTAAGGCAGGGCTCTATGATAGTGAAGGAGTATTGCCTCAAGTTCAACCAGCTGTCTAAGTACGCCCTGATCAGATGGCTGACTCTAGAGCAATCATTAGTAAGTTTGTGACCGGTGTATATAGGTTGGTGGTTAAGATTGTAGAACTTCTATGCTCAATAGAGACATGGATCTTTCTAGATTGATGATGCATGCTCAGTAGATTAAGGCAGAGAAGATGAAGGAAAGAGAGAGAGAGTAAATAAGAGAGCTAGAACAGGGTAGTTTGATTATGGTCAGAATATGTCTAGAGGAGGAAATTGTTTGTAGTTTTAGAATATTTCATCTATGCTCGTACGTTCTTCATCCAGTGATTGCACACCCAAAAATAGGTAGGAATAGTGGGGTAAGTCTTCTATGTCCATATCTCAAAATAGTGTGAGCGGTACGCCCAATTATTCTCCATGTTCTAAGTGTGGTAGAACTCATCCTGGTTAGTTCTTGGCTGGGAAAAAGGGTTGTTTTAGGTGTGGCAAGTTAGTTCATGAAATTATAGAGTGCTCGTATGCTAAGTAGGAAAACATAGATGTTCGTCCTCAGACTCAAGCTAATAGTGCACCAGCTCCTGTAGGTCACCCAGCCCCTTCTCAGAGCGCTTTATCTAGTACCAGTGGTGGTCAACGTCATAATTAGTTCTATGCTTTACCATCCCACCAAGAGAAGAAGGATTCTCCAGATATTGTTACTGGTATGCTTTGTTTCTTTCATTTTGATCTTTATATGTTGTTAGATCTTGGGTCGAGTTTCTCTTATGTGACCCCGTGAATTGCAGTAAATTTTGAGGTAAGTTCTAAAAAGAACCCTGAGCCTTTCTAGGTTTCTACTCCAGTAGGTGAGTCAGTTGTTGCCAAACAAATTTACAAAAAAGTGTCCTATCAATGTTCTTCATAGATTTATGTTAGCAGACCTGATAGAGTTAGACATAGTTCATTTTGATCTTATTCTGGGTATGGATTGGCTTCATTCCTATTATGCTTCTACAGATTGCTACACCCGAGTGGTAAAGTTTCAGTTTCCAGATGAGCCAGTGTTTGATTGGTCAGGTAATTCAGTATCTCCAAAGAGTCATTCATATCTTACCTTAAGGCCAAAAAGTTGATATCCAAAGGTTTCATTTACAATCTAGATCGAGTTAAACACACTAATTTTGAGGCTCCAACAGTTCATTCAACCGATGTAGTATATGAGTTTCCTGATGTTTTCCCAGAAGATCTCCCAGGGGTACCTCCCGATAGGGAAATAGAATTTGGTATTGACCTTCTTCCAGATACTCAGCCTATTTCTATCCCTCTATATTGTATGGCTCCTGTATATCTTAAGGAGTTGAAGGAGCAACTCAAAGATCTTCTAGATAAAGGTTTCATAAGGCCTAGTATTTGTCCATGGGGTGATCCTATCCTATTCGTGCAAAAGAAAAATGGATCTTTACATATGTGCATCGGCTACCGTCAGTTGAATAAAGTTATAGTCAAGAACAAATATGCTCTTCCTAGAATTGATAACCTATTTGATGAATTCTAAGGTGCAAGTTGTTTCTCAAAGATTGACCTTAGATCCAGTTATCATCAGCTTAAAGTTAGGGAATGTGATATTCCAAAGATTGCCTTTAGAACCCGCTATGGTCATTTTGAGTTTCTAGTCATGTATTTTGAGCTAACCAATGCTCCACCAACTTTCATAGACCTCATGAATTGAGTATTCAAGTAGTATTTAGATATGTTTGTCATAGTGTTCATAGATGATATCCTCGTATACTCCCATAATGATGATGACCATGCAGATCATGTTAGAACTGTCTTGCAAACTCTTAGAGATCATCAATTGTTCACCAAATTTAGTAAGTTTGAATTTTTGCTAAGATCAGTAGCTTTTATTAGTCATATTGTTTCCGCCGATAGAATTGAAGTCGATTCCCAAAAGATAGAAGCCGTAAGAAATTGGCCTAGACCTATCTCTCCGTCAGTCATTAGGAGTTTCTTGGGTCTAGCTGGTTACTACTACCATTTTGTTGAAGGTTTCTCACCTATTGTATCCCCGATGTCTAGATTCGCCCAAGAGAAAGATAAGTTCCTATGGTCAGATTCCTACGAGAAGAATTTTCAAGAGTTGAAGACTCGACTCACTTCAGCCCCAGTTCTAGCATTACTTGATGGTACAGATGGCTTTGTTGTTTATTATGATGCCTCTAGAGTTTGTTTGGGTTTTATGTTGATGTAGAGAGTTAAGGTCATAGCCTATGCCTCTAGACAGTTGAATCCTCATAAAAAGAACTACCTAACCCATGATCTTAAATTAGCTGTTGTGCTATTTTTTTTTGAAAATCTAGAGCCGTTATCTGTATGGTGTGCATGTTGAGGTGTTCACGGACCACAAAAGTATGCAGTATATGTTTAATCATGGGGAGTTGAATCTCCATCAGAGAAGGTGGTTGGAGTTGGTGAAGGATTACAATATGATTGTGTTGTATCATCCAGGCAAGGACAATATAGTGGTAGACGACCTTAGTATGTTGTCTATTGATAGTGTTTCCCATGTGGAGAATGATAAGAAAGAGTTAGCTTGAGAAGTTCACCGTTTGGCTAGATTAGGTGTAATGTTAGTTGATTCAGTTAAAGGGAATGTTTGGGCTCAGAGTAGTTTCGAATCTTCTCTAGTTTTGGAAGTAAAGGAGAAACAAGATAAGGATTTTAGTTTGTTCAAACTGAAGGAGTCAGTTAAAGACCAAAGGGTAGAGGTTTTCTCCCAAGTAGGAGATAGACTATTGAGATACTAGAATAGATTGTGTATGTCTTTTGTTGATGAGTTGAGATAGAGAATTATGGCTGAGGTGCATGGTGCACGTTAGTTTATTCGTCCAGGTGCTACCAATATGTACCGCAACTTGCGGGAAATCTATTAGTGGAGTGGTATAAAGAGAGATATAGAAGAGTTTGTAGCCAAGTGTGCAACTTGTTAATAGGTTAAGGTAGAGCACCAAAGACCTGGTGGTACATTGCAAGAATTTGGTATCCCCACTTACAAGTGAAAGAAGGTGAACATGGATTTCGTGACTGGTTTACCCCATTCGCACCGCCATCATGACTCAATTTGGATTATTATAGACAGATTGACTAAGTCAGCACATTTCTGGTCAGTTCATATGTCTTATACAACTGAGGATTATGCTAAGTTTTATATCTGATAGTTAGTCTGATTGCATGAAGTCCCCTGGTCTATCATCTCAGATAGGGGTAGTCAGTTTACTTCCCAATTTCGGGGAGCTTTTCAGAAGGGTCTTGGTACCCAAGTCCATCTTAGTTCAACTTTTCGCCCTTAGACAGATGGTCAAGCAGAGAGGACCATCCAAACTCTAGAAGATATGTTGAGGGCATGTTCTCTTGATTTCAAGGGTAGTTGGGATGAGAAATTCCCATTGATTGAGTATATTTATAATAACAGTTACCATGCTAGTATTCGAATGGCTCCGTTCGAGGTTCTATATGGGAAGAAATGTAGATCACCTATAGGTTGGTATGAAGTGGGTGAGGATACTTTGCTTAGGCCTGATGCAGTGAATGAGGCCATAGAGATAGTTAAGTTGATTAGAGAAATATTGAAAACAGCCCAGAGTCAATTGCACAAGTTTGCTTTATGTCATGCTCAAAACGGGTCCTCCATCATGTTCTTGTGTCCTCGAGGTGACCAAGTCTTGAGTCTTTATGCGTTGGCCTCCAATGATGTATTCGAAAGAATAGATAACCATTTTGATCGTATCATAAAGACTCCTACATAATCATACACCACATATTAGAGATCAAAATAACACAACATTCTTAACGATAAATCAAAACACAAACCTAAATAAGGCTAATTTCCATGATCTTCAACTTATCGCTCCAACTCTAGAATTAATCAAATTGAACTTTGTCCATTACAGAAAAGTTTTTCCACATATAATTACACATTTAAAATTTTTGGAACTAATTAAACACATTAGAATCCAACCAAACAAACTAGACATACACCTCGCTCAAGCTAGTAAAACTAGTTTTCCGGGTTGTACTCTAAATGACTCAATTATGTACAAACTTGTTTGAAAACATTTTGAACCATTGTAATCATGTAATTGGAAACTTACATTCTTATTTATATAATTATTAAAACGTTAATAACACGAATTGCTCTCAAAACAAGGCAAAATAAGCTAGGATAATGATACTTAAGTGTATAAAACCACCTCAGATAAAATGCACAATGAATTTTCAAGGGCCATAATCCAAGGTGTTTCAATCCTCCCCCACTTGGATCATTCATCCTCAAATGATGGGTCAAGCCAATTTCTAGCATGATTGGACTCCATATACCTCTACTTATACCTTAAACAAAGTTAGAAATAATGATGCCAAGGAAACCACTCTTTCCTTTAACAAAGTTAGAAAACAAAGATGTTAAGAAAAAAGCATAACTTAGGCATGATTATCCAAAGAAGAATACAAGAGTGGATACTTGGACTTCATGTCCTCTTCAACTTCCAAGTGGCCTCTTCAACCTTGTGGTTCCTTCATAGAACCTTTACTGAAGCTACGTCCTTTGTTCGTAACTGATGAACTTGTCGATTCAAAATATCAATTAAAACTTCCTCATATGATAAGGAATCCAAAATACCCACCTCCACTAAAGTAATAATCGTCGAAGGATCACCCACGCACTTTCTCAATATCAAATGAATGGATTCCAAACTAGAGGGAAACTCCAATTCATATGAAACATTACCAACCCTCTTCAACACCAACTACGAGCCAGCATATTAGGGACTGAGCTTCACCTTATTCCCAAACCATATTATTGCCTTCAAGGGAGACACCTTTAGGAACACCCAATCACCAATACTATACCCCTACTCCCTTTACCTCATATGCGAGTAGGACTTTTGGATACTTCAGGAAGCTTTAAGTCTATCCGGAATCACCTTCACCTTCTTCATCTTTTGGTGAACTAAATCTAGGCCAAATATCTCAGCCTTACCAACTTCATACTACCCAATAGGAGATCTACACCTCCTACCTTCCAACGCCTCAAATGGAGCCATCCCAATACTAGAGTGGTAGCTATTATTATATGCAAACTCTATAAGAGGGAAATGATTAACCCAACTACCACCATAGTCAATATCGCATGCTCAAAGCATATCTTCTAATGTCTGAATAGTCTTTTCTGCTTGTCCATACGACTACGGGTGGAAAGCAGTACTAAGGCTCATATTAATTCCCAAACCTCTTTGAAATAAATGCCAAAAATGCAATAAGAACTGAGTACCACAATCTAACATGATAAAAAAGAGGCACCCCATGCAACTTCACAATCTCCTGGAGGAACACCTTTGCATAATCCTCTAGAGAATAATTAGTCCTCACTGGCAAGAGGTGAGTAGACTAAGTCATCCTATCCATGATGAACCAAATATAATAAAACTGATTTTGAGACCGAGGAAGATAGGAAATGAAATCCATATTAATTATCTCCCACTTCCATACAAGCAACTCAATCTCTTAAGTCAACCCACCGGGACTTAAGTGCTCAAACTTTAGTTGTTGACACACCATGCATTTAGCCATAAAACTGTCCACATCTTGCTTTATATTTTTCTAACACTAAATCTCCTTAAGATTATAATACATCATTATCAAATTGGAATAAATGGCATAATGCGACTCATAAGCCTCAGTCAAGATCATCTCTCGCAATCCATCTATATAGGGAACATATAATCTACCTTGGTACCTCAAGATACCTTCTCCACCAATCTCAAATTCTAAAATATTTTTCCATCCCACATTCCCCTTAATATTCATTACGACAAGATCCAGTACCTGTTTCTCTATTATTTCAGCAATAAGGGATGCCTTTCCACCTTTTGCACAAACATTCCACCATATTTAGAGTCTAAGAGACGAACTCCAAGGTTAGCCAAATGGTGAATATCATTCACCAACTCCTACTTATCCTCATCCACATGAGCTAGAGTCCCCAAGGATAACCTGCTAGGAGCATCAGCAACTACATTAGCTTTACCTGGGTGATAGTGGAGACTCATTTTATAGTATTTTAGCAACTCAAGCCACCTCATTTGCCTGAGATTTAACTCCTAATGTATGAACACATATTGAAGGATCTTATAATCAGAAATGATATCTACATAGACTCCATACAAATAGTGATGCAAAATCTTTAATGCACCACTACCAATAACTCCAAGTCATGAGTCGGATAATTCTTCTTATAAATTTTTACTTTCTAGAAGCATAGGCCACTACCCTACCATATTGTATCCATACACAACAAAGTCCCACACAGGATGCATCAAAATAAACCACAAATTCATCTTTCCCTTCAGGTAGAGTCAAAACTGAAGCTGAAGTTAACTAATCTTTCAGCTTCTCAAAACTACCTTAACAAGAGTTAGACCATAAGAACTTGACCTTCTTCTAGGTCAACTTAGTGAGTAGGGCAGCTATAGTCGAGATCCTATAGTAATTAGCTAAACCTGATAACCTCTGAATATCGGTTAGAGTCGTAGGCCTAGGACACTTCTTAACCACTTCAACTTTTTGTAGATCCACCATAATCCCTTCACTAGAAATTACATGACCCAGAAAACTAACAACTTTCAACCAAAACTTGCACTTAAAAAATATAGCATACAAATGTTGATCTTTCAAGGTTTGCAACATGATACAGAGATAGTCGGCGTGATTGACCTCACTCTTGGAATACACCAAACTATCAATTATAAACATGATGATGAACAAATCTAAAAACTATTGAAAACCCCTATTCATCAAGTCCATGAATGTCATCGAGGCATTAGTCAGACCAAGAGACATGACTAGGAACCCATAATGACCATACCGGGTTTGTAAGGTAGTCTAAGGGATATACACCTCCCTAATCTTTAGCAGATGATAACCCGACCAAGTATCAATCTTAGAAAAATATTTAGCAACCTGAAGCTGTTTAAGAAAATCATCAATATTAGGAAAAGGGTACATATTCTTTACAGTAACCTTATTGAACTAACATAATATATCCACATCTTAAGGGAATCACCTTTCTTGTACATAAACTAAATAGAAGCACCCCACGGAGACACACTATGATGGATAATACTGTAACGCCCTAGATCTGATATCTGGAATATTACACGGTGATCATGACCCCGAAGGACCACAAGCTAACCCATGACTGATATCTGTACGTGTATACTGTGTAAAATACATTATAATGTGGAAACAAGAACTGCAAGGCTATAAGGTTTAATACTGATCAAGATCTGAATGATATAACATCTGTGTGGGGTAATATAATACCCAAAACAAAGTTGAACATACTAATGTCTGAAATATGATAGTCTAGAAAGCCTCTAACTGACTGAACTGTCTGAGTAAGGAGTTAATTGGATATCTCCCCAACTAACTCCCACTAATAAACTGATTAATGAGGTAATAGGGAAAAAATCATGTCCTAAAAAGATGAGAACTCACTTCTAACTCTATCTGCAGATATCTGGAATCTACTATTGCTCTGGAGCTTGTGTCTTTGAACCTATGGTATAAGTCACCATAACACAAATGCGTCAGTACTTTGAATGTACTTGTATTTATGTAAGGAAGGCTGATATATGGGAATTATATGCATGAATAATAATAATAACTGACTAACTATCATGAGCATAAGAATACGTGCATGAGACATAACAACTGACACTAATATTGTGATACATGACTACTGAATCTAAATATAACTGATAACATGAGTAACTATATCCAACAGTCTTGAATCTGGTGAAACTATCTGAGTTCTGAACTGTATCTGAGTTGATTGTATCTGACATTCCTGAAATCTGAAGAACTATCTGAGTTCTATTATTGAGACTGATTGACTGTGTTAGACAGTCCTAATTTTGTAACATAAAACTATGGGAAGTAGTTATCTAACCGACATGCCCGTCATACGCCATTATGGCTGAGTTAGGGTCCAATCTATAACCCCAATTGGAAGGGTGTCAATACCGCGCCACTGGTAAGGACAAGCTATGGGCGACCCTCATCTTATAGTGTCCCCTATACGAGAATGGCAGGGCCCTTTACTGATAGTTCTTATCCACCTCATCAATCCTCATTAGACAGTGTTGATGTGTCAACCTATGCTAGTTACATGGTTCTAGAATACAAGGATGCCTTCTAAGAATTACTCTCTTATTTGATAGTGTGTGTTCCCATTCTTGGGTTCACTCGGTGCTAATTCCTACTCCCATTTGAATACACTCTGAACATGATTTACTGAACTGAACATGCTCTGAGTTACTAAATTCCATTGACTGACAAAATACTACTGATATCTGATAACTGAATGAGTTTATGAGATCATGGAGATTTCATGAGTCATAAGACTGTTTAAAGTTTAAGGATTCATAGCTTGACTGAGAGTATCCTGAAAATATAACATGGCTCTAGGCACACAACAATGTTTCGGGTACGAGTACCCCTTAGACTCGTTGGAAGGAAATTGACCAAGCATAACTTACTTGAACATATAACTAACATCATAATTCATAATACATTTATAGAAGCATTTCATCAAACATGTTATAGGCATAAATTGTACATACAAGGGGATTTCATGGTATCATGCTAGTTAAGCACTTTTCCTTCATCTAGGAATTTAATCAAACATATTGTAGGCATGGTACATGTAATCATCATTGTACAATAATTAAACATCATGGTTTAATTCTAATTTCATCATTCAAGAGTTTAGTCATTGGTTTGCATTAGTCTATATCGATTATACTTTAACCAACATAGAATTTATCACCCAAGATGGAGCAGAATTAAATTTCTCATTTATCCACATGAACAAGAGCAACCCAATCATGATATTCATAAGAAAATCCATAAACTTGAATTTAGAAAAGAGATTCTTGGGCTTCATGGATGAAAGAAGTCCATGAATGAACATTATGCATGCCTTAGTTCATGATCTCGTGAAGATTGACGGTGAAAATTTCTTGGTATTGGATGTTGTATTAAACCCTTAGCTTGTTCTTGAGAGGTTTTTGAGAGAAGAGAGTGTATTTTGGGTGAAAAGTTGCTGAATCATGTGTTAAAGGGCTTAAATGGGGGGTGGGAAGTTGATTCTTTTAATCTTGGACACGTCATTTAATTTTGAGTAAAATTTTCCCAAATTGAACCCCTGAAACGACGTGGCGCTATCACGCCGTGTCACTAGAATTTGACAATTGAGAAACTGAGGGATGACGCGATGCAGAGTCATCGCGTTGCCCCTTTTTTTTGAGACTTGGAACTTTGGCGCGACGTAGAGGAAATTGCACTAAGTCACTTGAAGAGGAAAATTCTTAATTTGGGCCCTAGCGTGATGCACCATAATCGCGGACACCTACTAGAATTTTCCAAATTCTATTTCCTCTTATGGCGTGGCGTGCCACTGACTAATATGGCGTTGTTTTATGATGGGAAGTTGAAATATTCATAACTTTTGACCAAGCTATCAGATTTGGGCTAATCTTCTATCAATTGAAAGCTTATTGAATTTCCCACATGCCATTCTTGAGATGAAATAAGCTAGGAAAAAGTATAGGGTATTACAATATCTCCCCGTTGAGAACATTCGTCCTTGAATGAGACAAACTAAGAGGGTAGAAAAGACAAATGATGTTCATACTAAACATGAATAACTGGAACATGATTTCATGACTGACATGACTGACAAGATGAACATATAATGCTGAATATGCATATCTGATGCATGTGTAACTAATTCAAGAATGCATGACTGAGTGTTCTGAAGAACTAAGTTTCTCACAATGAGAATGCATGTCTAATTCATAAATACATAACTGAACTGATACATGCGTGCATGACTGAATATGCAATGGTACTTGATACCAATTTTATAATGGGAACCTGAGCATGAAACTGCATACCAAGTTTGTGATGAACACTGAACATAAAACTGAGTAAGCTTAAGGAGAACTGTTACCTTAAGCTTTATCTGAGTTGGCAAAGAAGAGGTGAGGATACTTGGTATGCATGTCTACCTCTGCTTTCCAAGTAGCTCCTTCTATGGACTGATTTTGCCAAAGAACCTTAGCTAGAAGAACATCTTTGTTCCTCAATCTATGAGTCTGATAGTCTAAGATTTCATCCGAAATCTCTTCATAAGAGAGAGTGATCTGAACATCAATGCTCTGAATAGGGACTACAACTGATGGGTCACCTATGCACTTCTTGAGCATAGAGACATAATAGACTGGATGAATTGAGGCTTTAAATCTCATAGGCTACCTTGCCAAAGTGACTGATAATAATGAAGAGACCGACATATTGGGGACTGATTTTTCCTTTTTTGTTGAACCGCTTCACTCCCTTCATGGGAGAGATCTTTAGATAGACATAGCCACCTATCTCAAACTCGAGATCTTTCTACGAACATCTACATAAGACTTTTGTCGGCTCTGAGCAGCCCAAATTCTTTCTCTAATTAACTTGACTTTTTCTAAGGCGTCGAATACCAAGTTAGGACCTATGACTAAGGCCTCCCTAACTTCAAACCAACCAATTGGATATCTACATCTCCTACCATAGAGAGCTTTGAATGGAGCCATCTGAATACTAGAATGATAGCTGTTGTTGTATGCAAACTCAATCAAAGGTAAGTGGTCATCCCAACTTCTCTTAAAATTGATTGCACACTCCCTTAGCATATATTCTAATGTCTGAATGGTCCTTTTTGCTTGACAATCTACCTGAGGATGAAAGACTGTACTAAGATGAACTTGGGTACCAAGACCCTTTTAGAATGTTTTCCAAAAATAAAAGGTGAACTAGGTACCTCTGTCTGAGATAATAAATAGCGGAGCACCATACAATTTGACCCAACTCCCTAATGTAGAGTTTGGCATAATCCTCAGTTGAAAAATAGGTATGAATTGAAAGGAAATAAGCAGATTTGGTCATTTTGTCTACAATGACCCAGACTAAATCATCCTGATGATGAGTTCGAGGCAAACCCATCATGAAGTCCATGTTCACAACTTCCAACTTGCAAGTAGGAATACAGAAACTACTACATGGACCTACTAGGCTTCTGATGCTCTATCTTAATCGGCTGAGATATAGAGAACTTATCCATAAACTCAGCAATGTCTCTCTTCATCCCACTCCATCAATAGATTTCCCACAAGTCACGATACATATTTGTGGCCCCTAGATGAATAGAGTAGCTCGCACCATGTGCTTCTACAAGAATACGTTGCGTTAAGTCATCTATACTTGGAACACAAAGATGACCCTGACAACGTAAAATACCATCTCCCCCTTAGGAGAAAACCTCTACTTTCAAATCCTGAACTGACTCTTTCAATTGGATAAGGCTGGGATCTCTATCTTGCTTTTATTTCACCTTGAAAACAAGAGATGATTCTGAAAAACTCTGAACTTATATATCACCCTCTTCTGTATCAACTAAGCGAATGCCTAGTCTAGAAAACTGATGGACTTCTTTAGCTAACATTTTCTTACTATCCTCAAAATGAGAAACATTACCTATGGATAGTCTACTGAGAGCGTTGGCCATTACATTAGCCTTGCCTGGATGATAGAGAACACTCATGTCATAATCTTTCAAGAGCTTTAACCACCTTCTCTGATGAAGATTGAGATCTTTTTGAGAAAAGACATATTGAAGACTTTTATGATCTATGAAGACGTCTACTGAACATCGTATAGATAATGTCTCAAAATCTTCAAGGCTAAGACTATGGCTGCTAACCTAAGATCATGAGTAGGATAACTCCTCTTATTTGGTTTAAGCTGTCTGGAGGTGTAGGCTATGACCTTACCATGCTGCATGAGGACACAACCTAGACCCACTCTAGATGTATCACAATATACTACAAACCTATCTGAACCATCTGGGAGAGCCAAGACTGGAGCTGAGGTGAGTCGAGTCTTCAACTCCTAAAAGCTCTTCTCGCAAGGATCTGAACACTAAAACTTGACTTTCTTCTGAGTCAATCTGGACATAGGGGATACAATAGAAGAAAATCCCTCAAAAAACCATCTGTAATAGCTAGCCAAACCCAAGAAACTCCTAATATCTGATGGAGAGATAGGGTGAGCCCAATTTTTTACTGCTTCGGTATTTTAAGGATCTACTCTAATGCCATCACCAGAAATGATGTGACCAAGCAATACTATTGACCTTAGCCAAAATTTACACTTACTAAATTGGTAAACAACTAATGATTTCTGAGAGTCTGAAGTACTGCTCTGAGATGGTCTGCATGATCGTGCTCACTGTGAGAATAGACCAGAATATCATCTATGAAGACTATGACGAACATATCCAAGTACTATTAAGCACATGGTTCATCAAGTCCATAAAATCTACTGGGGCATTGGTAATACCAAAGGATATGACTAGGAATTCAGAGTTACCATACCGAGTACAAAAAGCTATTTTTGGAATGTCACATTCTGTGACTCTGAGCTGATGATAGCCAGATATGAGGTCTATCTTAGAGAAATAACTGGCTTCCTGAAGTTGGTCAAATAAGTCATCGATTCTAGGAAGAGGATACTTGTTCATGACCATGACCTTATTAAGTTGATGGTAGTCTACACATATTCTAAGAGAATCGTCTTTCTTATGCACGAATAATACTGGAGCGCCCTATGAGGAAACGTTGAGCCTGATGAATCCCTTATCTAGGAGATCCTTCAACTATTCTTTTAGTTCTCTGAGTTCTACTTGTACCGTTCTATATGGAGAAATAGATATAGGCTAAGTATCTGGAAGAAGATCAATGCCGAAGTCTATTTCCCTTTCAGGAGAAATTCCTGAATGATCTTTGGGAAAGATATCTGAATATTCATTCACTACTGGGACTGATTCAAGACTGGGAGTTTTGGAACTAGTGTCCCTAACTCTAACAAGATGATAGATCTATCCTTTAGATATCATTTTCTATGCCTGAAGGCAGGAAACAAGCTGACTTCTGAAAGCGGATACACTACCCTTACACTCTAGGACGGGTTCATTTGTGGACTAAAACTGGACTATTTTATTTCTGCAATTGATTATGGCATAGCAGGAATGAAGCCAATCCATGATGAGAATGAAATCAAAATTAGTCATCTCTAATTAGACTAAGTCTGCTGAAGTGTTCTAAAATATCATAATCGGGCAGTTCCTGTATGCCCACCGGGCTATGATGGTTTTACCCACTTAGGTAGAGACTGAAAAGGGCTTTGCTAGAATTTTGGGACTGACTCCAAAATTGACTGCTATGTAAAGAGTGACAAAAGACAAAAAAGCTCTTAGATCTGGCAAAGCGTAAACATACATGTGAAAGATCTGTAACGTATGAGCAACTACATTGGGAGAATTTTCCTGATCTTGTTGGGACTAAAAAAAATAAAGATGATTTGGGAATTGCCCACTATTAGCACTGGTGGTAGCACCCTATTAATTTGGGAGATCAGACTGAGTTGAGGAGTGATTCTGTTAACCCGGAGGACCTGGCTGAGGAAAGTATCTGACTCTATGGCCTGGCAAGCTGCATCCGAAACAAATACCACTACCATCTCTGGAAATACCCTAATGGTGCTTGCCATAAGTCTAGCAAAGAGGATATGTGCGGGCACTGCTGACACTTTCCTGGGACTTAGAGCCTAGCGCTCAGTCTTTGTTACCCTCTCTAAACTTAGGAACTTGAGAACTAGCTATAGAAGGAGCTGTAACTAATGACTTAGGATAAAACTAAGAATGGTTTCCTCCTTGTGACTTAGGCTGAACAAAGTTGAAACTACCTATCTTCACCCTCCTATTCTATTTCTCTCTCATCTTAATATTCTGTTCATCAATCTACTGAGTATGAGTCATAGGCCTGGCAAAAGTCATGTCACTATTTAGCATGGCAGATCTGCATTCATTTACCAGACTATCATTCACCCCTGAAACATACTTACTCATTTTTGCCCTTCTATCTGCAACTACCTGAGGGGCATATCTGGTAAATTGAGTAAACTTAAGAGAATAATCTTTCACTGTCATATTGCCCTGCCTTAGGTTGATGAATTCTAGCACCTTAGATTTCTAAGCTCTAGGGGAAAGAATCTATTGAGGAAAGCAGATGCAAACTCCTCTCACTCAACTGGCCCTGCATCATCTACCCTCTCTGACTTCTATTGCTTAAACCAAGTATGATCAATATCGTACAACTGATATGCAGCTAGCTCACCACTCTCAATAGTAGTCACCCCCATGATGTCTGTCATCTTCTACACTTGATCTAGGAAATACTGAGGGTCCTCATCTATCTTAGACTTGACAAAAAATGGAGGATTCATTTGGGTGAAGTCTCAAATCCTAGTTTGGGATGAGTTGGCCACTCGATTGACCGAAATAACTGTTGGCCATTCATTTTGAGCGGCAACTGACTAAGAAAGAGTAGTGAAGATGGCCCTGAATTCCTCATGAGAAATACAATTGCCCAAAGGATCTTCAGGCTGATGGGCAGACTGATTTCTATTTTTTCTTTTAGGAGGCATGTTCTGTAGAAAAAAGGGAGAAATGGATTAGACTGAGAGATTGACTTAAGATTATGCTCACTGGCCTGACATGAATACTGAAAAAGGGGAAACTATTCCTAAAACATCTTATAGCCTCCTACACATAAATATGGAATGCAACACACCCATGTATAAGACTCAACTAGATGCGGGTTTCAGAATTCCTAGGACTCAATTGAACCTTAGGCTCTGATACCAAGTTTCTAATGCCCTAAATCTGATACACGGAATACTACACAGTGCTCATGACCCCAAAGGACCATAAGCTAATCCATGACTGATATCTGTACTTGTATACTGATAAAATACTTTATAATGCAGAAACATGAACTGCAAGGCCATAAGGTTCAATACTGAATATGATCTGAATGATATAACATCTGTGTGGGGTAATAGAATACCCAAAACAAAATTGAACTTACTGAATTCGGAAACATGATAGTCTAGAAAGCCTCAAATTGACTGAACTATCTGAGTAAGGAGTTGATGGGACATTGATATGCCCAAATTATACCTCTCTTATGGAGAGTAAGCGGTCGTTGTCAAATATATAACCCAACTAGGTTGGGGTCGAATCCCATAGGGAATATGGTGCTAATTAAGTTGTATGCAGATTCGTTGTCTTTTAATCGTTTGATTTCATAAAATAAATAGGGGGATTTCATTCAACTCACAAATTAATGGTTTCAATTTAACAAGATGAAATATGTGTAGTAGTATTCAAATTCAGAGAAATAGCAAGCTAAGGTTATGTCCACCTTATAGTTTTCAATACTTTTTAACTATGGGCGTTACGAATTCATACATGTATCGTGTTTACATAGAAATGTATTTTATTTAACAACATAATCCTAGTGTTTCTCAACCATCAAGGACTAATTCACTTTATTTCTCTCGAATCAAAAGTGTTTACAAAAAACAATACAAAATCTCCAAGTAGTTAATCCTGCTAAGGCATTAACTTATGAAATAGGGGCTGGTAATCCTATTTTCTTGTCACTACTCTATTTTTCGAACAACAACCTTTCTTTCGAACAAGTAGCATTTTAAGGCATATCCTCTATGTTTGCAACCACGAGAATTCAAGATAAGCAAAGAGAGTATGATATAAGCAATTCGATGCTACAAGTCTTCCATAACCCTAACTAATAAACTTAGCTAGTCATGAATAAAACAAAAATCATCAAAAATATATTCATCATACCAAAAACTAGAAGACGATCTTGGTGTGTAAATGGTGAAAATAAGAGAGAAGAAACATTTTTCTCTCTTGCCAACCTAAGCCACTATTCTCCTCTCTCAGAATAATGCAGAATAATTGAATAATCAATAAAAATTCAGCATTAAGCCTTTTAATAATCTTTTCTCTCATAATTGCCTTCTAGGTCCCTGAACTAATTATAAATGACACACTGGTCTTGGACATACTTTCTAGGCGCCACATTAGATCCAGATTGTAGTTTCTAGGCGCCACATTTGGTCCAGGTTGCTACTCTTTCTTGTGTCATATGCCATCCACATTCCATAGTCCCATAATATCTTCATCTACCTCATTTATGCCTGAAATCATGCTAATCACATCGGTTAGCTTAATTACATAGAAGCAGAGTAAAAACATAAGAAACTAGGCACTTTGTTTTCTAAACATAGCTAAAATATGTATAAATTATGGTGCTTAGGCATATAAATACACACAAGATCAGACATATCCCCAACTAAGTCCCACTAATATGCTGATTAATGAGGTAATAGAGAAAAAATCATGTCCTCGAAAAATGAGGACTCACTTCTAACTCTGTCTGCGGATATCTGGAATCTACTATTGCTCTGGAGCTCGTGTCTCTGAACCTATGGTATAAGACACTATAGCACAAATCCGTCAGTACTTTAAATGTACTGGTATGCATATGAGGTAGGGTGAATTCATGGGGTTCATATGCATGAACAATAATAATAACTGACTAACTATCATGAGCGTGAGAATATATGCATGAGACATAACAACTGACACTAATACTGTGATAACATGATTACTGAATCTGAATATAACTGATAACATGAGTGACTGTATCTGACATTCTTAAGTCTGGTGGAATTATCTGAGTTTCGTACTGTACCTGAGTTGACTGTATCTGATAGTCCTGATATCTGAAGAACTATCTGAGTTTTATTACTGAGACTGATTGACTGTATCTAACAGTCTTGATATCTGAAGAACTATTTGAGTTTTATTACTGAGACTGATTGACTGTGTCTGACAATTTTTATTCTATAATATGAAATTGTGGGAAGTAGATATCTAAATAACATACCCCTGATACGCCACTGTGGCTAAGTTGGGGTCCAATCAGTAACCCCAATTGTAAGGGTGCCAATACTGTGCCACTGATAAGGACAAGCTGTAGGCAACCCTCATCTTATAGTATCCCCTATATGAGAATGGTGGGGCCCTTATCTAACAGTGCTTATCCACCTTATCAACCCTCATCAGACAGTGTTGATGTCTCAGCCTATGCTGGCTATATAGTTCTGGAATGCAAAGATGACTTCTAAGAATCATACCCTCATCTGAAAGTGTGTGTTCCCATCCTTAGGATCACTCGGTGCTAATTCCTACACCCATCTGAATAGACTCTGAACATAAATTACTGAACTAAACATGGGCTAAAATACTGAATTCCGTTAACTAACGGAATACTACTGATATCAGATAACTGACTGAGTTCATGAGATCATGGAGATTTCCTAAGTCATAAGACTGTCTGAAGTCTAAGGATTCATAGCTTAACTGAGAGTATCGTGAAAACATGACATGGCTCTAGGAACACAACTAATGTTTCGGGTACGAGCACCCCTAGGACTCGATGGAAGAAAACTGACCAAGCATAACTTACTTGAATATGTAACTAACATCATAATCCATAATACATTTATAGAAGCATTTCATCGAACATGTGATAGGTATAACTTGTACATACATGGGGATTTCATGGTATCATGCTAGTTAAGCACTTTTCCTTCATCTAGGCATTTAATCAAACATATTGTAGGCATGGTATATGTAAACATCATTGTACAATAATTAAACATCATGGTTAAATTCTAATTTCATCATTCAAGGGTTTAGTCATAAGTTTGCATGAGTCTATATCTATATTACTTTAACCCTCATAGAATTTATCACCCAACATGGAGTAGCATTCAATTTCTCATTTACCACATGAACAAGAGCAACCCAATCATGAAATTCATAAGAAAATCCATAAACTTGAATTTAGAAAAGGAATTCTTGGGCTTCATGGATGAAAGAAGTCCATGAATAAACACTATGCATACCTTAATTCATGATTTCATGAAGATTGATCGTGAAACTTTCTTGGAATTGGATTTTCTATGAAAACCCTAGCTTGTTCTTGAGAGGTTTTTGAGAGACAAAAGTGTATTTTGGGTGAAAAGTTCCTGAATCACGTATTAAAGGGCTTAAATAGGGGTGGGAAGTTGATTCTTTTAACCCTGGATGCATTATTTAATTTCAGTAAAATTTTCCCTAACTAAACCTCTGGCGTGATGCGGTGCTATCGCGCCGTGTCACTATAATTTGACAATTGGTAATAGAGGGATGGCGCGATGCGGAGTCATCGCGTTGGTCCTTCTTTTGCCACCTGGAACTTTGGCGCAACGCGGAGGAAATCACGCTCAGACACTAGAAAATGACAATTCTGAATTTAGGCCCTGACGCGATGCGCCATAATGCGGACCCCTACTGAAATTTGCCAAATGCCATTTCCTCTTGTGGCATTGTGCGCCACTGACTAATATGGAGCTATTTTATGACAGGAACTTGAAATAGTCATAACTTCTGACCCGGCTATTGGATTTGGGAGAATCTTATACCAATGGAAATCTTATTGAATATCCCACATGACAAATAGGGATAAATCTTGAGAATTCCTCATGGAATAACCATCATTTAATTTTGAAGATAATACTAGATATTTTTTAGATGAAATTAGCTAGGAAAAAGTACGGGGTATTACCAAGACCCTTGTCAAGGAGGTCTTTCCAATTCTCCTTAAGATTCTTCAACTCATCTAGAGTAATTCTATAAGGAGGGATAAAAATAGGACAAGTGTCTGGAACAAGGTCAATCCCAAAATAAATCTCCCTATCAATAGGGATACTAGGAAGATCATTAGGAAAAACTTCATGGAATTCATTAACCACGTAAACAGATTGTAATAAAGGACCCTCTAAGTTAGAATCTTTAACCCAGAACAAATGGTAAAGACATCCCATGAAAATCAACTTTAGGGCTCTAAAATATGATATAAATATTTCCTTAGGCACTAGAGAACCCCCTTCCCACTCAATGACCAGCTCATTAGGAAATTTAAACATGACCTTATGGGTCGACAATTCAAGAAGGCATAGCACTAATGCAACAATCCATCCAAAATATGACATCAAAATTGACCATGTCTAGCTCTCTCAGATACACCAGAGTTCCTTTCCGACCAATAGATACCACACAACCCTTATAGACTCTTTAAGCAACCACGGAGTCACCCATCGAAGTAGAAATAAAAAAAGGATCAGGGGTACACTCAGGATCGAAACCAAAATGTACAATAACAAATAGGGTCAAATAAGAAAGAGTAGACCCCAAATTAATCAAGCATCACACATCATGAGAAAAGATTCGTAACATGCCAGTGACGACATCAGGAGATGTCTCAGAGTTGTGGCAGGTAGTAAGAGCATACAACCGATTCCAGAAAGTTTCAGTACCAGAAGTAGAAGTAGTACCCTTTGGTGCAGAAGCTGATGAATTGGAAACAGGAATTTTATTTTCCCTTAAAGCAACCTTAGAAGGACAATCCCTCTATATATGACCAGTCTGTCCATGTTTAAAACACCTATTCCTTTCCTCTTCACAAAATCCATGATGCACCTACCTGTAGAATCTATAAGAAGGATTTGATGGAGCAGACTAAGCCCCACCAGCCTGATATTAGGCATCTTGTACCTTAAACACACTATCATGCTTAGAACGATGATCACTCGATGACTTCAGATAGGGAGCACTGGCCTAGAGTAGTAACCATAACTCTCCTACTTTTTCTTAGATCATATTCCACTATCCTTACCACTTTACTGCTAACCTCCACCCTGATCAGAAAATCTAAACTTCTTACTCTATCTCTCCCCTATTTCTACCTTCTTTTTATTCTATTCCTCAACCTACAGCATATACACAACAAATCTAGAAATGTCCATATCCTTGTTTAATAGGACAGGCTTACTCTCTAGAATCAAATCATGGGACAACCCAAAAACAAATTTCCATATTATAGCTCTAATGCTAGACACTACTCGGGATAATATCGGGAGTAATGATGGAATTTCAAGGCATACTCCTTGACTGTCATCCTATCTTGCTTCTGGTTAACAAACTCTTCAGCATTTTCCTCCCTCAACTTTTAAGGAAAGAAGACGTCTAGTAAGTTACTAAAGAAATCATCCTATAGTGCAGATTCGACATCATCTCCTTAAGAATATTCCCATTCCTTATACCATTTGTATGCTACATCCTTCAGTTAATAGGCAAAAAAATCTACACCCTCTATATTAGAAGTATGTGTCACACGAAAATCTTCTCCATCTCATCGATAAAGTCTTGTGGACCTTTCTTAACTTTAGAACCAGTGAATAAAGGAGGACTCAACCTTATAAACTAGCCAAACCTTGTGGCCGAAGAAGATGGAGGAACAAAAGCTATATGCTCATATTGAGAAGCTACCAACTGAGCTAACATATGAATAGAATATCAAAATTCCTCATTCAACATATCAGCTTGGGAAGCTCTAGGAGGACTAAAGGGATCGATAGAACTCCAAAAGGGCAATTAGTAACTGGACCCCTAGACCTGGTTTGTACCTTATAAGCAGGGTGTGTCCCATAAACATTGTCCTCAAGTGGGACAGAGGAGTTTCTATGAGCTTTAAATCATCGGGGAGGCATGATCTATAAAGAAAACAAATATGAATTAGAGAAGATTCAAGACCTTAAACTCTATAGCTTGAAATAGAATAATAAGAAAGAAAAACATTTCTAAATGTCTCATAACCTCTCACTTATAAGTGTGACATGCTACACATGAATAAATGAGACTCTACTTGACATGACTTTGTTGGATACCCAGTGACACCAAATACAGGCGCTGATACCACCTTTTTCACAACCCAAACTAAGCCCTGGCCATGACGGGTAACTCAAGTCCCACATAGACCAAAGATTACCCCTTACACCTAACTAACAAAATACACCATATACCAAGGTTGGATGAATTCCAAACTTATAACAAGATAGCATAAAACACAACCTAAGAATGTTTTAAATGCATATCCATAACCAACTAATGATGACCATCCAAATGACTGATCAACATAGACCAATAGCCACAGTAGTCCAGACAAAGCCTTCTATAATGATCCACAATTGAATATCAATAAAGTGTTGAGATATGCCCCCGACAATAACCAAAAATAAGTCTAATACATAAGAGGAACAAAATATGAAATATAAACTTTGGATGCATGTAAGCTTACCACTTCAAGGTCAACTCACAACTGATTTGGAATCCTAATCACTGGGTAGAAGGAGTAGAAGTATGGCCAATTCATACATCGTGTGGGGATACAACATTCGATACTGGTTAGCGAGGTGAACGCTAGCATTTAACTCTAGGATAAAGATAACATAAAGACACAATTAACAGCTTAACATTACTCAAAAACCAATGCATAAAATCAAATGCATATACATATATATCATACACTAGGATAGGGAACAAAGATTAACATGCTTTTCAAAACTTTTAGCCTGGATTGTGTAGTTCAAAAATGATATAATAGTGCCCATGGGCTATATAGGCCCTAGCTCTCACCCCCTGGTCAGGCCCTCATGTGTTTAGCCATATGAAACAAAGAATAATTTGATATATATACATACGGGGGACTCGAACCTCCCAACATATACCAAGGTGAGTTAAGCACCCGATCATATAATGATTTAAGGAGGACTCGAACCTTCCTAATCATAAAATAATAATGAAGGGAACTCAAACCTCCATTATCACTATGACCTTTGCATCGGCAAATGTGGTTTTTAGTATCGGTCACTCAGACCTCCAATTTCATGACTCAGCTACACAACCATTATTAGAGCCCAACTAAAACAAGTATCATGCATTCCCATTTATTAAACCACATTCCATAATAAGGCATACATTGTTGGTATCGTTATACCAACTATACTTGCAAGGTAACTAGAACATGCCCAAAACAATTCTCATTAACTTGGAGGATATAACTCACTTTGTTTATTAATATAATGTGGGAGACACCAACTCCCTTTGTTCATTAAATCATACTATTGTATTTCAAACACCTCTTTATATTATGCAATAGTTCAAGACTAGTTCAATTTTACAAATTCCTACCTTTCTCATAACTCAAAGCCAATTCGATACTATAGGTTGGAGCTATAACCATTTCAAAAGTCACAAGTTTAGAAAAATCATAATTCCCTAGTTTATTCACCATACCCATGCACCCATAAGTTTAAAACCATAATCAAAGCATAAAAATCCTATGTAAACCATGAGAAGCATTATTTTCTATATAAACACTCAAAACCCTAGCCTTTGTTTCAAAATCAACATAAACATCATATGGATAATATGTTAAAACATGTTCTTTTACCAAATTAACAATGAGGGAAGAGTAACATGCTTGAAATAGTATGATGTAGGAGAGAAACCACCATTGAAAGACCTAAATGATCAACCTCTTGAAAACCTTAAGAGTTCTTAACCTTGAGGATTTAAGAGTACTAAGAAGTTACTTTGAATATTTTTGAGTAATAATGATACCCTAAAGAGGTTATATGTCATGGTTTTAAATTTTTATAAGAGGGGAAATATCCAGAATTCCCTCAACTTAAAAGCTAAAAAAGTGTTGCCTTTGATTATGAGTCAACCATCAACTCGTAGACACTCCTTATGACTTTCTACCATGATTTGTAAGTTAGGCAGTACAACCATGGCACCCTATGTTGTTGACCTTATGATTTAGCCACAGGAATTGTTATAGGATACTATGAGTCATAGGGTTTCATCTTAGTCAGCACAGAACCCAAATTGAGACTTATACTGGACACCCTACGATTACACCTAATGACTCATAACGTATCCTTATGGATCTTAGTGAGCCACTCATACTCAAGAGAAATTCAAGCCACAAACTTACTTATTTTGTTACGACTCCTGTGAATGACTCATGAGGATACCCTACAACTTATAAGGTCTAGTCCTAACCAAGGTAGTAAGCTCAAAGCTCAAGGAATTTTCAAGGGGCAAAATTCAAGGTATTTTATTGACACCGGGTATGCTCTCTATTATGTGACCCCATAACTGGCAATCTATTTTTGTTTTGATCCTAACATATTTTGAACCCCCTTTCTATGTCTTCCATGGTGGGTGACTTCATTGTAGATATAAGGGCTTATAAGGATTGAATGGTATTAATTTATGGTAGAGAGACCTTGGTAGATCTAATAGTGTTGGATATGTTAGACTTTGATGTGATTTTAGGGGATGAATTGGTTGCATTCATGCTATTTATATCTTGATTTTCAGATCCAAAGAGTCAGTTTTCATTTCCATAATAAGCCGGTGATCGAGTGAAAAGGTAGTTCCCTAATTCCTTAGGGAAGGTTTATCTCGAATCTTAGATTACAAAAATTGGTTTCTAAAAGGTTCCTGTATCACTTAGTACATATTAAATATTCTATATCCGAAGGTCCTTCTTTGCAGACTATCACTGTGGGCTGCAAATTTCCTGATGATCTTACAGGTATTTCCTTGATAGGAAAATCAATTTCAAGATTGATATTTTTTCAGACACTTGTAATATCTCTATTCCTACTTATAAAATGGCTCTGGCTGAGTTGAAAAAACCTAAGTAATAGTTGAAAGATCTTCTTGACAAGGGTTTTAACTGCCCTAGTATGTCTGTATAGGGTGCTCCTATTCTTTTATGTGTAAAATGGATGGTTCCCTTTGAATATGTATTGATTACTGCCAATTTAATAAGGTAAATATAAGGATTAAGTATCCACTTTCGAGAATCGATGATCTGTTTGATCAACTTTTAGGTGCAAAGTTCTTTCAATCAAAGATTAGGGAGGCGAATATCCCTAAGATTGCTTTCTGAACTTAGTATGGTTATTTTGAGCTTTAGTGATGTCCTTTGGTTTGACCAATGCCTTGGCAACATTCATGAATCTTATGAATCAAATATTTTATTAATTATTGGATTTGCTCATGATTGTCTGTATCAATGATATTTTGGTATATTCTAAGAGTGAGGTAGATCATGCCGATCACCCCTACCTAGTGTTGTAGACCCTAAAAGATCAACATATGAATGTAAAGTTTTCTATATGTATGTTTTGTTTAATACTGTGACTTATCTGGGTCATGTTGTTTCTATTGAAGTGAATATGGTGGATCCATATAACGTTGTGGTGGTTAATAAGTGATCTAGGCCCATGACTCAATTTGACATTTGAAGTTTGTTGAGTTTAGCCGATTATTATAAAACTTTTATGCAGAGTTTCTCTTTTATTTCTGCTCCATAGACTAAGTTGACTCAGAAAAAGTTGAAATTCTTATCGTCTAATTCTTACAAGGGTATTTTTGAGAAGCTGAAGGATAATTTGACTTTGATTCGGTCTTGATTCTGCCTGAGGGCATTGGTGGTTTTGTTGTCTATTGTGATGCATTTTGGGTAGGGCTGGGTTGTATGTTGATGCAGCATGGAAAGGTGGTTGTATATGCTTCTAGATAGTTAAAAGTCCATAAGAAGAATAATCTGACTCATGATCTACAATTTTTAGTTTTGTTATTTGCAGTAAAGATCTAATGACATTATTTGTATGGGATACATATTGATATTTATTCTTATCATAATAGCCTGTAATACATGTTCACTAAGAAAGAGCTAAATCTCAGGCAACACTCAGAAAGAGCTAAATCTCAGGCAAAGAGGGTAGCTTGAGTCACTAATGGACTATGACATGAGCCTCCACTATCATCCAGGTAAAGCTAATATTGTTGTTGATGCTCTTAGTAGGTTGTCTATGGGAAGATTGTCTTATATAGATGAGGAAAATAGAATTTGTTATAGGATATTCAACGATTATCTAACCTCAGAGTTCGTCTCTTAGATTTCAAAAATGGTGGTGTGATTCTTCTAGAGGTGGCAAGGTCATCTCTTGGTGATAGAGTAAATGAGAAATAAGTGTTGGATCCTATTCTGATGCAAATCAAGAATAATATTGGTAGGCAAAATGTGATGGTTTTTTAGATTAGTAGTGATGATATCTTGAGGTAACAAGGTAGATTACGTGTTCTCGATGTTGATGAGTTACAAAGAAGAATTTTTGATGAAGCTCATGAGTAGTGTTATAGTATTCATCCCAGTTCGACGAAGATGTATCATGATCTTAAGTAAACTTATTGATGGAATAATATGAAGAAGGATGTGGCCAATTTTGTGAATAAATGCATGGTATGTCGGCAAGTGAAGGTGGAGCACTTGAGGCTCAGCGGGCTGACTTAAGAGATTAAAATACTGGTGTGGAAATAGGAGATAATTAATATGGATTTTATTATGATTCTTCCATAGTCTCAACAGCATTTTGATTTGACGGTCAACGTGGATAGGATGACTAATTCTGTTCAATTCTTGCCAGTCAGGACTATTTACTCATCTGAGGATTATTCCAAGGTGTTCATTAAGGAGATCGTGAAGTTGCATGGTACTCCAGTCTCCATTAGGGTACCTAGTTCTCATCTCACTTTTAGAGGTTGTTCCAGTCAGGCTTGGGTACTAAGGTGAACCTTAGTACTGCTTTCCACCCGCAGACGGATGGGCAAGCATAAAGGACAATACATGCCTTAAAAAGATATACTTTCAGATTGAATTTTTTATTTTGGTGGTAGTTGGTTTGACCACATTTCTCTCATAGAATTTGCCAACAACAACAGTTATCACTCTCATATTGGCATGCTCCGTTTAAGGCCTTATATGGTAGGAAGTGTAGGTCTCCTATTGGGTGGTTTGAGGTTGGTGAGGATAAGTTGTTTAGCCCTGATTTGGTTCACTAAGACATGGATAAGGTGAAGATGATTGGGGATAGACTTAAAGCTGCCTAAAATCACCAAAATTTCTACACGGATATGAGGCAAAGGAAGTTGGAGTTCATTGTTGGTGATTGAGTATTCTTGAAGGTGTCTCCCATGAAGGGAGTGATGCGGTTGGAAAAGAAAAGGAAACTCAGTCCCGTTATGCCGGCCCGTACTTAGTTTTGAAGAGTGTTGGTAACGTCGTATATGAATTGGAGTTGCATACAATGACAGTAGTAGTAGCAGTAGTAGTAGCAACAGTAGTATTAGTATAATTTTAATAATAATAATAATAATAAGTAAAAATTATTATTATTATCTCATTGATTTTAAATATTGTTAATTGAAAGATAAATAATTCAAATTCAATTTAAAATATCTATAATTGGCCCAGATAAATATTTTTATGGATATGAAGTGATTTGAGTTTAAATTTCCTTAATTGTAGGCATTTTGAAGGAAAATTTGTTCATTTGGTGATATATAGATAATTCAAGAAAAGAAATACGGATGACTACATTATTGTTATAAGTGTTTTTATATTGCGGCACGTTATCTATTTATTTGAATCATGGATATTTAAATGGTTAAATAATTAAAAGTAAATAAATATAAATTTATTTAAAATTATTATAATTTGATTTAAATTTAAATATAAAGATTAAAATTTAAAAATAAACCAATTCTACGTATTTCGAGGGATGACTTCTTCTGAGAGTATTCTACATTTTTTATAGTTTTAAATTGAATCTATAAAAATATAAAGTTTATTTTAATTAGTCTACTGATATAGATAATGTTTGCTAAAATAATTCTTAGTTTGACAATTTTTGTAATATTTTTTTTATAGTTTTATATTAAAACTATAAAGGGATAAAGATTATTTTTAGAGATATAAATTATTTAAATTAGTTTTTAGATAAAGATAAAGCTAGCTAAAAACTAGTTTAATGAATTGATGTTAAATTTTTGAATTTTAAATTTCAAATCGAAGCTAGGATTCTTTTAGATTATGAATTGAAAGCAAATTGTTGAGTTAATCTTCCCTTTTCATTCTTTAAATTCTTTTGAACTTATTCTTTAGTTATTCAATCAAATATGTTTATTACTTATACCACATTCATGGTTGTCAATATGCTTACTTTAGATTATTTTATTATTATTAGTAACAATTTGTGTTAAGTTTTGTTATATAAAATTTTTGTCATGGACAAAAAAGCTATAGATTATGCATATGTGATTTTTTAAAATAATTATCAAGGTATATTGTTTATACTTGATTTGACTTATTAATTATTTTTTAAATCATTTACAACCAATATTATATTTATCTTTTGTCAAAAATAAAACTAAAAAATTTGAAGTTTTCATTGATAGTGATCTGATGTATATAGACATTACAAAATTGTGAAATAAATATTTAAAAGATGAACAAATATAATGAAGAGTTAAAATATATAAAGAAATCATTTTCTAGCTCTTCCAGTACAAAAAACAAAATCATTGAAATAGCTTATTTGAAACAATAAATAGGATGTATCTCTATTTTTACATCAAGAAAAGTAGTGACAAAGATTACACCACAAAGAAATAATCACCATTGAATTTAGTCACACAATTTTCTAATCCAATCTACTTTCTGCCTGATGATAAATTTTTAAAGTAGAGAGGACTTTTAAAAAGCATTTTGGAGTGTTTCCTATAAAAAAATCAGCTCAAGAGTACTAACCATATTTGGTGTCTATTATTGCTTTCTACTCATAGCTATTAGCCTTTTCTGCTTTGGGGTTGTTGAAGTGAATCATTAACTAATGTGTTGTAAGTGAGATTGCATGCCAGTAATTCATAGAATCATCTATTATTAATGTTTATTTTTTTAATACATATATATTAGATTATTTATTCAATGAATGAATATGAATTTATATATATATATATATATATATATATATATATATATATATATGTATGTATATATTTATGTATATGTATATGTATATGTATGTATGTTTGTATGTATATATATATATATGTATGTATGTATGTATGTATGTATATATATATATGTATGTATGTATGTATATATATATATATGTATCATATTTTTAATTTTAACATATATATGTACATATATATTAGATTATTTATGCAATGAATGAATATATATATATATATATGTATGTATGTATGTTTGTATGTATCTATATCTATCTATATATATATATATATATATGTATGTATGTATGTATGTATGTATGTATGTATATATATATATATATATAGGTATCATATTTTTAATTTTAATATATTTTTCTTGAGCAGAAAACATCTATTCGGAGCATTCTATATCACAGTTCACATATTTACTCTCTTTTAAAAAGATTATAAAATAAATTTTCAAGCATTTATATGTTCAATTGATTTATTCTTTTCTTGACTTGATTATATTTTATAAAAAAATGTAATTTTTGTTATATAGAATTTCATTCATGGACAAAAAGCTTAGATCATATACATGAGATTTCTCAAAATAATGTCAAGGTTTTTGTTTATGCTTAATTTAATTTTTAATATTTTTTTACTTTTTACAAGTTACATTTTAACTTTTGGAACATATGTAGCGAAAGAATATGAAACTTTGATTGATACGATGCATGCGAATATCTCAGAAACGTGAAATAAATATTTAAAAAATGAACATATCTATGGATTTATAAAATTATAAAATAATACTGTCATTTAGACATTTCAATGGATTTATTCTTTCTTGATTTTACTTTCAAATCTACATTTATATGTAATTTTCTAACTAACTATAGAAAGATAGAAAATAAAGAATTTAACAGAAGTAAAATAATTTTTAAGGTATATGCGAGTAAGACATAATAATGAATGTAAATCACAGTTTTAAAAAGTAAAATTTTTAAATTGTAGATTTAAATATAATTAAACATAATGTATGTAGATTACATATTAAAATTCTTTTTTTCTCTAAATGAATTCATAATTTTATTTTTTTCCTTAAAATTCATATTCAAGAAATTTATATAAACCGTCAAATTCTTAGTATAAGTTAACAAAATTTTTACATTTGAGTAAATTATTTTAAAAAATAGTATATGAGATAAAATTATATCACGATAGAGGTAAAAATGTTTAATTTGAATTTAAAACCATAAACACTTCTAATAAATTAGATTATTTTGAAGTCATGTTCTAATTTATATTTAATTTATTTTGTTATGTGCAATAAAATTTATCAAATACTTATTTTTGTATTTTTAAGATGAAAGAGAAGAAAACTTAAATGCTTAATGTGTAACGCAAAAACAACAACAACTCAAAGTCGAATTACATAGTTGCGGGTGGGGTGGGTGGGCAGGGGAAGGTATTTGAACAAATTTGGAGAATATAATGAAGTAATTAGATTATATACATGTTACTATTTGTAAATCTTAAATAGAAGATATGTGGGACACTAGAACAAAAATTTAAATTGATATGACAATCTGAAATCCTTAAATTATAATATAATAAAGAAAAACGTAAAACATAAAATATTTTTGCAATTACATATTAATTTTACTCATACGGGATTTGGATAGAGGCGGAGTAGGAGGGGCGGGGTGGGGGGAAGAGGGGAGTAATTAACAATCTATATCTTTAAATTGTGAACAATATTCTAAAAATATATGAAACATAAAAGTTATTTTTATAATTACATAATTATTTTTTCATATAAATTTGATAAGAGGTAGGGGAACAATGAGCGTGTGAGCGGTTGGGGGTGGATATGGAGGTAAGGGTAGGGGTGGGGGTAGATTTTCTAACTTTTGTTTGTATTTCATAATTGAGATATAATATGATAGTTATTTTTTTAAGGACCCCACTTTATAGGAATACACTTGGTATGTTGTTGTCAAATGTCTAAGGTAATAAGATTTACCACTCTAAGGAGACATTTGATATCAAACAATAAGAAAAAATACTCAAATATAACCCTCGCATCGCACAAGTATTTATACTAGTTTTTTTTTAAATCAATGAATTTTTCATTCATAATGTTTTATCAGTATGTGATATATACCATGCGGTACCATAGGACAAGAGAGTCTTTTTTAAAAGGAATGAATAAGTCATTTATAATGCCCTGTCAATATATACTATATACCATCTGAATATTATAGATATTTGAGAAGTGTCATTTCTAAGAAATGAATCAGTCTCCTTGATAGTCTATAAGTATATCATATATATATATATATATATATATATATATATATATA